>NW_026555336.1:26628753-26698305 GCF_029017545.1 Prosopis cineraria
CCTAGATATAGTACTAAATGAGCAAGGGTTACTATGTCATTCTTGACCATACGCAACTAAAGAAGTTAGTTTATGAGAGCAGATTAGATTTAATACTTGAAATTGGGACATTGAATTGTAAATCTATAGAGGTTGTAGGGGGTTATTATTCAAAAGAAACTCAATATCTTATACTTGCAAAGAAACAAAATGGTGTGGAGAAGAAGCTAAAGATATTCAAGGTTTCAAACTTTGATATATAGAAAAAATAAAGGAATGTTGTAGAAGTTAGCAAAATTGGAGACATAATTATTCCTTAAACATGATAGTTAAATGTGAGGCTGTTAATATTGTTAACACTCATGCGCCTCAAGTAGGGACAGAAGCCAATCTTAAGAAATTATTTTGGGAGGACTTGAAGCAGTTGATTCAACACATACCATAGAGTAAAAAGATTTTTATTGGAGGAGACTTTAATAGGCATGTCGGGAGGGAGGATGGTTAATATGTGAGGGTGCATGGTGATTTTGGTTTTGGAGAGCTAAACAATGAAGGACAAACTCTTCTTGATTTTTTGTTGGCATATGATTTTAAAATTGCCAACACTCGTTTCAAAAAGAAAGATAAGCATCTCATCACTTATAAAAGTGGAGCCTTAAAGTCACAGATTGATTTTCTTTTATTTAGGAACACAGATAAAAAACTCTGTAAAAATTGTAAGGTGATTCCCGAGGATGCTGTAATAACACAACATAGGGTTCTTGTCCTCGATGTATGTATTATGATTAAAACTAAAAAATGTTGACAAGTGGTAGTACCAAAGATTAGGTGGTGACAATTAAAAGGTGAGAAGCAGGATATTTTTTAAGTAGAATCTTGTGGACAAAGAAATTTTAAAATTTCAGGGAAGTGCTAACATCTTATGGAAGGATATGGGTAAAAAGATAATAGAGGTTGCAAAAGTAATTTTTAGAGAATCAAAAGGTTTTAGTCCCAGAGATAAGGAGTCTTGGTGGTAAAATAATAGTGTACAGGACAAAATCAAACATAAGAAGAACTATTTTAAAGTCATATATTTGTGTAATAATGAAAAAAATTAGGAAAGGTGCCGTATGGCTAAAAAGGAAACTAAAAGAGTTATGAGTAAAGCTCGTTCTAAAACTTTTGAAGAATTTTATAAGAGCTTTAAGATAAAGAAAGAAGAACAAAACATTTATAAGATTGTTAAGAGTAGGGAAAGAAAATTAAGAGATCTAGAATAGGTAAGGTGTATAAAAGATGAAGAGGAAAGAATTTTAGTTACAAATGATAAAATTAAAAACAGATGAGAGACTTGCTTTTCTAAACTTTTCAATGATGGAGAGGGTTTGTCTAGTAGCTTGAAGGATTTAATAACTCGTGTAGGAAAACAAAATTTGTTATTCTATCAAATAATATGTGATAAAGAGATAAAGAAAGCTCTTAAGAAAATGGCAAATGATAGAACCAACAGACCTAATTTTATACCTATTGAAGTGTGGAAATGTTTAGATGAAGAAAGGGTGAGATAGTTAACTAAGTTATTTAATGTGATTTCATGGTCCAAGAAAATGACTAATAACTGGAGAAGAAGTACATTAATTTCTATTTATAAAAATAAAGGGAATATTCAAATTATATTAACTATAAAGGGATTAAACTCGTGAGCCACACAATGAAATTGTGGGAGAAAGTAATTAAGCGTAGGTTGAGATTATAGACAAGTATTTTTGAGAATCAGTTTAATTTTATGTCAGGTAGATCAACTACAGAGGTGATTTATCTATTAAAGGGATTAATAAAAAAGTATCGTTGCAAAGAAAAAGATTTACACATGATTTTTATTGATTTGAAAAAAGCTTATGACTGTATACTAAGAGAAGTGTTTTGGAAGGCCTTAAAATAAAAGGAGTACGGATTGCGTATATTAAAGTTATATAAGATATGTATGAGGGGGTAAAAACTAATATAAGAACATCTAGTGGTCAAACAAAGGACTTTCCTATAAAAATCGGACTACATCGGGGATCATCTTTGAGTACTTATCTATTTAAATTAGTCCTAAATGTTTTGACAAAACATATTCAAGAAAAAAATTTTCAAATGTATGCTCCTTACAGATGATGTAGTTCTTATAGTAGAGACAACAGAAGAGATTAATTGTGAACTTGAGTTATGGAGGAGGGCATTGGAGTTAAAAAGTTTTCGTCTAAGTAGGAGTAAGATGAAATATTTATATTGTAAATTTGGTAAGAGACTAGTCGACAGTGATTTGAAAGTGAAATTAGGAGATCAAATTATACCTTAAATAGAAAATTTTAGATATTTGGGAGCCATTATTCAAAATGATGGCAAAATCAATAAGAATATTTCACATAGGATTCAAGTTAGGTGGTTTAATTGGAAAAAAGTTAAAGGAATTATTTGTGAATGTAAGGTGCCTAATAAACTTAAAGGAAATTTTCATCATATTGCTATCAAACTGGCTATGTTATATGGTAGTGAATATTAGGCTCTAATGTCACAAGAGTATAAAATTGGAGTAGTAGAGATGAGAATATTACGATAGATGAGCAGATATACATGTAAAGATAAAACTCAAAATGAGCATGTACGCGAAAAAGTAAGGGTAGCACATATTGATGAAAAAGTGGTAGAAAATTATTTGATATGATTTGAGCATTTATAAATAAGACCACGTGAGGTACCAATGAGAAGAGTAAAACATATAACTTTGAGCTCTGTTAAGAGGGATAAAAGAAGGTCTAAAGAACACTTTTGGAAGTTGTTGAACGCGATCTCTTAAGTAATAATATTTCTAAAAGTTTGGTAAATAATAGAGCACAATAATATTTTGCAATCTATGTAGCCAGCCTTACCTAGTGAGATAAAGGCCTGTTGTTGTTGTTTTATATATTATATAAATATAAGAAATAATATAAAATTAATACAAATTTTGAAAATAAAGCTAAGTATTTCAAGTTAATTATAAGTTAATAAACCTCATAACACGATATAACATCAATTGATTCAATACCAACACTCATAACAGATATCCTTATATTAATTTAGATTTTTTTACCCAAATATTTATTCAAATTAAAACATATAAAAAGAATAAAAATGATTTATCAAAAAAGGTGTCCCAACAAAATGAAAAATACATGTATAGGGTCAAAATTAAAACAAAGTGCACAAACCAAATTTGTTTTCACCTTGTCAAAATGTTTTAAAAGTGAGGAAGGTATTTCTTAAGGGTTGAAATTGGAACAAAGTTAAAAAAAAAAAGAGCCATTTAGTTTTCACATAAACATTCTGGTTGGTGGTTTTGTAACTATTCTCAATCTAATTACAAATTTAGAGTGACCCCATATGGTTTAAAAGGTAAAATGGTTTTGTAGTTTTGTGGTTCAAACTGAATCGAAACAAAGACCGGTTGGCGGTCCACTAGGTCGGACTATTCGATTTGATTTGATTTTAAAATTATTATCAATAATAGAGGGTCTAAATGGACAGCTAAACAGATCTAGTCCATGTTGACTACACACTCTACCCTAAACCAACATGCAAAATTAAAAACTAGTGAAATTTAGGTCCAGTAAAAATGGTAACATTCATAATGTGAGAGACTAAGACTTGAATTTCTATTAAATATGATACCCATATTTAGTTCCAACATTGCATTCAACATGATAGACAAAATGGACAGCCATAGATTAGCCCATTTTGACTACACGCTACACTCAACCAATATGAGAGATTTAACATATTTCAAAGCTATCTGGTGTGAATTTGAGCGTGATGAGAAGTCAATGGTTCAATTTGTCACGATGTTAAAAAAAAAACCTTTTAATAAAAGAAGAAAATAGAATACATTCTGTTTTAAACTAATACAGTACTAATTTTTTTAAAAAAATTCAGAAAATAACACAAAAAATTATTTTTGTCCTCCTAAATTAATATTGTTTAAAATTATTTTTATAAGAAGATCAACTTATATAAATCCTACTAAGTAATCACACACGAAAAATATTTCTTAATGAGTTCTCCATATATAGGCTTTTTTTAAAAAAATACAATTATCAAAAATAAATTTTTTAGCTTTTTTGTATAGAAACAATAATTTATTTGATCAATATAATTTAGAGAACCTGTATATAATGGATCATTGTTCATGATACCTTTGTCCGCAATATTATTTGAAAAAATATTCATAAGTGTAAAAGTAATTTTCAAAAATAATTATGCTACTCTCGTTATTGAGAATTTGAACGTTAAAAAATATAAAATATTTTTAATATTTTAAGATATAATTAATGTATTTTTTTAAAGATGTTCTTAATAAATAAATTATTTTATATTTATTTTAAAATATAATAATATATTAAATAAGGATAAATATAAAAAATAATATTAATTTAAAGATAATTAATTAATAATTAATTTATTGAAGTAAAATTTGGTTAAAAATAATTTTTGAGCAGGGAGAATATAACAAGTGAGCAAAACTAGAAATTCATGGTGTAAATTATCTAAGTAAAGCAGAGGTTGGCGGTGATAGGATCATAAAACTGAAGCTGTTAATCTTATATCATTTTTATATAAAATATAATTAATATAGAAATCATTAAAAAAAGAATACAAAAACACAAGTACAATTACTTTAAAAACATAATTAAAATCTTCCTATCGTCAGCTCCGCGTCAGAAGGTCATGCTTTGTCACTGATAATTGAATTCGTCTTATTTATTTATTTATTTGCCCTTTTTCAGAGTATGTCGATTGAAGTCAAAGGAAGCGTACGATGCCGACTGTGGTAAGGGCTCCCCCTAGTGGCCATCCACCATTCCCTGTTCACATTTACAGTACCAACACCGCTCACATAATATTGATGCCCCCAAGATTCTTTTTCTTTTGGTTACAAGATCGGATCCGTCTCTGGAAAAATATATAAATATATATATATTGCCTCCGGTGCCTAACCCCTATAAATATGCTTACATGGGCAAAGACAAGTAAACAGCCTCGTCCTCGCATATATCATCTTCTTCCTTGAGAGTTGTATCGGAAAACAGAGTGGAAAATGGGTTCATTGGCTACTTCAGAGAAGCCTCACGTTGTGTGTATCCCATACCCAGCACAGGGCCACATCAATCCCATGCTTAAGCTCGCAAAGCTTCTTCACTTTCATGGCTTTCACATCACCTTCGTTAACACTGAGTTCAACCATAAACGTCTTCTCAAATCACGAGGTCCTGATTCCCTCAATGGCCTCTCTTCTTTCTGTTTCGAAACCATCCCCGACGGCCTTACCGACTCCGACGAAGTCGTCGTCGACGCCACACAGGACATCCCTTCCCTTTGCGAGTCCACCCGCAGAACTTGCTTAGCTCCCTTCAGAAACCTCCTCAACAAACTCAACAATTCCCCTGATGTCCCTCCCGTTACCGCCATAGTTTCCGATGGAGTCATGAGCTTCACGGTGGCCGCCGCCGATGAACTCGGCATCCCAGAGGTCCTTTTCTGGACTACTAGTGCTTGTGGGTTTCTTTGCTACGTTCATTACCGCCAACTCATCGACAAAGGCTTGACACCACTCAAAGGTAGACTATCTTCTATGCTTTATGTATTTAATCGAACTTGGCGCTTGTTCGGTATCTCGTTGAAAAATCTTTGACATACTCTAATATTACTTTTGGTCAAAATCATGTTTTAACCCAGATTCGAGCGATTTAACAAATGGGTATTTGGAGACTACTGTGATCGACTGGATTCCAGGAATCAAGGAAATCCGGCTAAGGGACATCCCAAGCTTTGTGAGAACCACAAACCCAGATGAATTCATGCTCGACTTCATTCTTGGCGAGTGTGAAAGGGCTAAGAAAGCTTCTGCAATCATCTTGAACACGTTCGATGCTCTAGAACATGACGTTTTAGAAGGACTATCATCCATCTTGCCTCCAATCTACTCCATCGGTCCCTTAAATCTACTCACCAACGAATTCACTGACAAGGACTTGAATCAAATCGGATCAAACCTGTGGAAGGAAGAACCAGAGTGTCTGGAATGGCTAGACACGAAAGAACCAGACTCTGTTGTATACGTCAACTTCGGGAGCATCACAGTGATGACGAGAGAGCAAATGATAGAGTTCGCATGGGGACTTGCTAACAGCAACAAAACCTTCTTGTGGGTAATCCGACCCAATCTTGTTACGGGCGATAAAGCAGTTCTTCCTCCAGAATTCATCGAAGAAACCAGAAACAGAGGGCTGTTATCAAGTTGGTGTCCACAAGAACAAGTTCTGGCTCATCCTTCAGTGGGAGGATTCTTGACGCACAGTGGATGGAACTCAACTATTGAAAGTATCTGCGGTGGTGTGGCTATGACATGTTGGCCGTTCTTCGCAGAGCAACAGACGAATTGTAGATTTGCGAGCAGAGAATGGGGAATTGGGTTGGAGATTGAGAGCGATGTGAAGAGGGAAGGAGTAGAGAGGCTTGTGAAGGAATTAATGGAGGGAGAGAAGGGGAAAGAGATGAAGAAGAAGGCACTTCAATGGAAGAAAATGGCAGAGGAAGCAACCTGTAGACATGGTGGATCTTCGTTTCAGAATTTTGAGACCGTCGTACGACAAGTGCTTCTGGCAAATAAAACTATTACCAAGTAGAGGGATTTGTTGTTGTTGTTTTTTAAATCAGAATACGTAGATTTTGTTATACCTTAGTGTTAATTATGAGCTTCCATTTCCATTTATATCATATGCCAGTTTTATTGTATGTGTTCCAAAGTCCTTGCATTGTTATCTCTCAGTCGGTGATATATAACTACATGTATAAAATGCTTCCTTCAGGTCATTTTAACGAAATCAGTCCAACGTGAATCATTCCTTTTATAAAATTTTTACAACAGTTCTATTTAGGAAAAAATATATATAGCTTTGTGTAAGAGTCTCATGAAACTAAGAAATTACGGTCAAATCCTTTTGGTATTTGAGTATAATTTGTGGTAAGGGTGTAAAGATAAATATATCAAATTATACATGAACAATGATGCATTTATAATTATAAAATATGAAATATAACTTATGAATTAAGATTTTTTACTTATAAATTATGAAGTTATAATTGTAAATAAAGTGTAAATGTGATTTCAGTCTATTATTTATAAAACACAAAATATGACTTGTGAATTAAAAATTTTTACTTGTAAATTGTAAAATTATAATTATAAGTAAAAGGTAAATATGATTTTAATATATTATTATAAAACAGAAAATCTGACTTGTGAATTAAAAATTTATATTTATAAATTATAAAATTGTAGTTGTAAGAGTAAGGTAAATATGATTTCAACCTATTGTTTTGTTTTTTTTTTTTTTAGTAAGTAGGGTCATAGAGATCTTTTCATTTAAAATTTCAATTATATTTTGGTCCATGAGGCTTGATTGTATTTTTCCAAGTTTGCAGGATCTATTTGTAGGTTAGTCCTTCATATCTGACCTATACATAATTTTTCCTTCTATTTATAAGTCAATTTACAAAATTTATGAAGTAATTAAATTCTAATTATTTATTTATGGACAATGTCCTTCATTATATAAAAGGGAGGATGATAAATAAATCTTTCTGAAATAAGAAAATAATAATTTAGTCTCACAAAATATGATAATTTTTTTAAGTCTCAAAGAACTTAATTGTTATTAAATTTTTTGATGAAATGATAAAAAATATCATTTAATTTAGAAAAAAGTGAAGAAGAATGGTGAGAAAAACATGTGAATGTCTAAACTACTTTATTTATTTATTGAACTAGATTTGTGAATTTCAAAATTAAAGTTGTGAACAAAAAATATGTTTTGTTGTACTTTGCTAATTGAAGAAAAATGGTGAGAGAATGTTACAAATGCTTAAACCAACTTAGTAGTTTCTTGAACCAAAATTATGAATTCCAAAACTAAAGTAGAATCAAAAAAACTTTGTCGTACTTTGTCAATTATAGAAAAATGGTAAAAAAAATTGCTTAAATCACTTTTATTATTTACTAAACTAGAATTGTGAATTTCAAAGCTAAAATTATAAAAAAAACATAAAAGGTATTATTATATTTTACAAGATCAAATTATCATTTCTCTATTTTGAAATGATTTATTTATCATTTTTCCTATAAAATAAAAAGGGGGAATACCCTCCATCACACATTCAGTCCAACATGAATCATTATGTGGAAGGTTTAGGAAAACATATTGGGAGTAAAACTCATCTTTAGCAAATTCAATTACCTGCAAGAATGTAACACTTGCCTCGAGTGTTATTCAAAAATCACACAATTCAAATAAATTAAGTGTGGTTAAGGAATTAATCATAAAACCAACTTAGGAAACAAACCATTTAAATCACTAAACAAATACACAATTGTAAAGTAAACATTTAAAGCCTTTAAAAAAAAAAATTTATAGGTTCTACCTATAGCACGCGGAAGCAAGCTAGACGAAAGTGAAATAAAAAGATGCTGTCATGACAGCCCTCCTGGGCCAACTTTCGGGAGGCATTGTTTCGTCATTCGACCTCCGATTGAAGTGATTTTAAAGCTCACACGTCACATTCAAAGGGTACTATAAGTATACTAAATTTCAAAAAGATCCAACGGTCAGATTAAAAATTAGACATGTTAAAAAATTGGTTATTTTTGCTGTCATGACAGCACTTTCGGACCAACTTCCAGAGTGCACAATTTCATCATCTGACCTCCAATCGGAGTGATTCCAAAGCCCACATGTCACTTTTAAAGAATACTATTAGCATACTAAATTTTGAAAAGATCCAACAGACGGATTGAATTTTATGCAGGTTACAACATCAACACTGTAGCTGTCATGAATTGCTGTCATGACAGCATATCTAGACCAAATTCTGGAGTACATCGTTTCTCCGTCCGATATCCGATCGACATGATTTCAAATCCCACACAAAGCTTATAAAAGGTTTTACTTGTGACCTAAATTTTAGAGAAATCCAACGGTCAGATTAAGATTTGGACACCCGAATGCAAAAGTGCAGCTTTTTGGTAAAAACCATTTTCAAAATTGTCCAAATCTCATCCTAATGGTCACAAACCTGTGGGAACACTTTGGACACGTCAAATAAGACTAAAAACACCTGATAGAACATTCAAATGATAGAAAACCCCCACACATCAAAATTTGACCACTCGAGTGCCATTTCCCAAAATGGACCCTAAACCCCCAAAATGCACAAATCATACAAGAGTGGTCACAAATCAATCTAAATACCATGTATTTATATAAATACATATGCTAAACATTTTCACTTGGCTCAGAGCTCCTTGTGGGGCCCACGCACCTACTCTCTCTATCCAAGGTGTATGTTTGCACATAGCACATCATTTGCAATGCAACCACTTTACATTTGCTTATAAAATCACATATATATCAAAATAAATATCTTCTTGTAATAGAAACTTGGTCTACTAAGTAAATCCATCAAAACCACACACTATAACCAAGTTTCCTAGCCATAAGTCTGCAAACAGATAAAAATTCATACACAAGCACACAATCAACACATTTACACACACATACATAATCATATCCTACTAGCACCCTAATCTTAAATACATTACAATATATTTGCTCAAAAGAAAGGGGTTGCAGTTCTTTACAAATCACAAGCAAACCCCTAGCTTTGCTCCTTTCCCCGTCCACCACTGGATCCTTCGTCTGGACCTAGAATATTGAAAAGAAAGGGGTGAGATAACCACAGTCTCAGTAACAGCAAAATCTACATTGATTGTTATAAAGTAAGCCATAATCAAATAAACGAATAATAAATTCAACATAGTATATAATTTACCCATTTAAAATGCATGAATGCATGACATAGGCCGGTATGGCCTTTTATGACCAACAGAATGCCCCTGGCACTCTTTAACTCGCAGGTAAACCTTATACCTACTTGTACCTCCACATGCACAAAACATAATCTAAGGCATGATCTAATCCACCGAACCTTCTATGCCCCTTCGACGTGAATCCTAAGCAGTTGAAGCTAACTCCCTCCCAAAGCCAGCCCAACTTACTTTCCATGTGAGGGCTACCTTGGCCTAGGCACTCAACCTCACACTTCATATGTTGGATTCCCTCCCCCACTGAGAGGTGTCGAACACTCAATACACTAACCACTTTAATGCACTGAGCTCACAATACGTAAGACAACACTGAGTACTGACAGTGTGCCATAGAATATCAAAAATCCACACCTTCTCATTGGTGAACTCCCACCGAGATCATGCCTTTTACTCTTGTCTACCTTTCCTGAGTATTGTCCATTCAACACTCTAAAGTAGTATAATATTTATAAATCTCATTTCCATAAAAACATTGTTATTAAACAATTAGAAAACATATTTGTATTATAATTAAAGTAGTACCCCATAACCCCTTATAAAGCACATTTAATCTTTTAAAACATGTAATGCATGATAACTAGTAATATTTATTCAAAAATAGCTAAAACAAAGTAATAGAAAATGTAAATTTCCCTTGTTACCTCAACCCTTTGGTACCAAAAGGGTTCCCTTTGTACAAAATAGGGCTCGGCTTGTTCCTTACTTCTCAATAAGTTCCACCAACAATTTCCTACAACATATAAGTGATCCACATCACTTATCATGACAAATAGCATTAATGAAGACTATAACTCATGCCACACAACTTGGGTCAATGAGTCATAATCCACCCTAATGGTCCATATATTAAACCAAACATTCACATAGTATCACTTAACCACCAAAACTATTTATTAGCCATCATTAGGCTAATTTCCAATTTATATAATTTTTTATCAATTAAAAACCTTCACTTAGTGTCACCAACTTTCACTATTAGGCCTTATAATGAAAACCAAATCTTAATTTAAATCTTATTGGGCTCAAATAGAAAAACTATAACTAAATCAATAAGTTTAAACCATTGAAGAGCAAAAACCCAATTTCTCAAGGTTTATTTTATGCCCAAAACACCTCTTTTCATCCAATTATCCACTCAAAATATTAGATCACTATATAGAAACTCAAAACATGCTCCCTAGGATCCAAAGAAACAAAAGCTTACAAGAATAAGCCTTTGAGATCAAAATCCAAAAATATCCTCTTCCAAAAATTGAAGAAAATCAAGAGAAAGGGAAGAGGATTGAAGTAGGGAGTTTACCTATCATGTAACCGAGCTCGCAATGGTTGCAAGACTCCTAGATCCGAACCTAACTCCCTCTCTTTCTCCTTTCTTCTTCCTTTCTCTCTCTCTCTCTCTCACGTGTTTCCTTTCCTTTTCTTGTTTTCTTTTCTACGTTTATGGTCTATTTTGCTCTTTAAAACTGATGCTAAAACATTTTAGGGAAAATTACAAGAAAGAGCCCAACATTTTTTATTATTGCACAAAAGCCCGGGTCAACTTTGGTAATTTTTCCCATAGTTAAAAATCAAATAAAACTAAACTTTTGCTTAGTAAAATTCAAACTCCGGACCTCTATCAAATTATTCTAAATTTTAATTTAATTATAGATATTTTATTTTATTTTATTTTTATAAATCCGAGTCTTAAAATTTTGGGATGTTACAAAGAAGTAACACATCCATGAGAAAAGCACTTTGTTTCAATTTATCTAGACTAAAACTTATAACTTGTTATAAGTAGGTATTAGTTGAGTTGAGTGGAATGTATTCACAAAGCCCCTTCTCTACCAAAAATATATAAATAAATGAATAATAAATAGACAAAGGCTTGATATTACTCTAAGCTGTGACTTGCAAGAATGGTTATAAATGTGGATGAGGTTTTAGTCAAACATGTAATTTAGCGTCACAATTCAATAATAATTTTGTTACGTTTGTTTTCGTACAACGGAACCAAAGGATTGGGTCAAAATAAATTAGTTGAACTTGGAATAAAAATGACAAATACATCCTAAAAAGTTGAATTATAATAATTAGGTATCTAATAATTTTTTTTAAAAAGTTGTAAATATTAGTTTAAATAGTTCTATTTTTTTTTATAATATAATAGTTATGTAATGTCTGCCTTGACATTACCAGGATAACATTTTTACACACCGCTGTGATAATTGGAATAGTCAAATTTCAAGAAAGAGTTTTCACAACTCAAGGGGTTAAAAAATAATTAGTTAAAATAACGGGGTCCTAAGAAAACCTTTTTAAAATAGTGTTTGACCTCAAACCATGATTAAAAATTAATTAGGAGCAAATAGAAAGTATGGAAATCAAGTCACTTCAAACTAAGCTAAAACAAGCTACTTTTCAAAAATTTTGGCACGTCTGCCGTGACATGAATTGCGCCTGCCACGGCAGATGGCATAGAGGGACAAGTCCCTCGAAGGCCTTTTGTGTTGCGATGCAACTACCATGCATTGTGATGCACATCTACTGTCATTATGATAGCTCTTCAAACTTCCAGAGCACGTCATTTCACTATCCGACACTTGATTTGGGTGGTTCAAGTATCACGCTCAAACAATCACTTGTTTAAGAGATAGACACTAAAACTCAAAATGGTCCGTTTCCACTTCAAAACACATTCAAAAGTGTCTAACTCAAAATACCAATGCCATTAGCCCCAGAGACACTTTGACCACCTCAAATGGATCACACACAACATGACAATTCAATCATAACACATAATTAAGCATTCACACTCAAAATGACCATTAAGACCTCAATTCATAACAACATAAGGGGTGGATAAAACCTAACACATATATCAACTTGGTCATTTTGGCACATTAATCATTTTAAATATATCACATGTAAGTGCAACTCGGCCAAGCACGCACACACTTAATCCACAATATCAACCTTGGACCAAGATATACACACCCTTATCATAAATTCATATCAAAGGATAATCACACCAATGTCATGTTCCTAAGTTAGCATTACATATTAACAATATTCATTACGATACCCAAAAAGAGGAAAAGGAAGATGTAATAGGATAGCAAGTTGTAATATTCACACTCTACTAAACACAATTAACCAATATAGCTCTTGATAATCAGAGATTTAACTCAAAAAGATGATCACTAAGCTTTAGTGCAAATTCAAAAGCAAGGGATCCCAAGTTTTCTAAATAACAATGAGTTTAAATCAATCAAAAGCCTTTATATTAGAGTAAAATAAGTTTCGGAAGCATGGGATATCTCGGAGGAGTGAAAGAAATAAAAAACAAGTGAAAAATGACTCTTATAATTTGTGACAGAGTAGTGTGTCGTGGCTTAGGCGCCATGCACCGCGGCGTATTGCACGAAAATTCAATTGATTCTACTATCATTTGACAGTAAAATTGGGAAACTGTTGACGCGCCCCGATTCTTCATCCGATGTCCGAATGACGTGATCCAAGTGTTTACAGAAAGCTCTGTACATGAGCTAGCTAATGGCATAGGTTTCACTTCTAAAACAAGTTATACTAGGAAGTTAGATACCAAAATACAGTTTAACCACTTTTCACAACTTTCACACGAAATGGGTGCCCAAAACCCTCAACATGTGCCAAAAGTCTTTCCTAACACCTGAACCATGTCCATTGGACCTAAAACTGCTGGTACAACACGTCATAAGCACTAAAACAATAGTACAACAAAATTTACTTCTCAACCCCATTTTACCAAAAATAGAGGGGCAGGTAAATTGTCATTGCATTTAGCCCAAATAATTTAAAATATGTTCAAATCTTTATTTCTACACTTGCACTAGTATTTTAGCCTTATAAACATATATATCTCAACATACACAAATACTTAGGGCCCAAAATATAAATAAAACATTTGCAACAATAAAATAGTGCAAGTGAGATGGCATATATCCTAGAATTGACATTTATATACTATTACACAAAATAAATCTAAGCTAAAGGCATACAGTAAGAATATGCTAATTCCTAACCCCTTAAGCCTTCTCCCTCTCTGCACCAGAGTTAGAGCTTGAAAAGTATTGAATGAAAGGAATAAGTCTAGCCACTCAGCAACCAAGGTTAGACCTACCCTATACAATTATATATTAATTATAAACTAAGTATATGTATAAAGAACCAAGTATGTAAAACATGCTACACATATCATAATCTATCATTTATCATTTAATGACTTCTTTATCTCACATATACTAGATGTATTGTCGCCATATTCTTAGAAATGTGACCATGACCCATTATTCACACAACTTGCCACAACTTAATACATGTGACATGTCATATATTTGTATAGGAAATGATCAACTAACCTTATAACCTCCTTATTTTCTCAGACTGAAACTATAGGCTATAACACTGAATAGGGCTCCGTCCATGTAACTGGACTACCTAAGCTCACCAATCGTGAGGTGTGACCTGGCTAAAGAGCACAGGACTTACTCTCGGACCACGGCTTCTTCCATTCTCAAATCCCTTGAGTGTCTCATATCCTAGGCTATTCTCCTCATTGAACCGGTGGAGATAGCTAAGTTCTAATCCCTCGACAAAATGTGGGACAAGCTATACCCCCATGCACTGGAGGGAAGCCTAAATATCATATGGATTTTTCTCTACTCCCAATCCCTAGGCAAACTCCTGCCACTGATCATGCCATAATCAATACTCACTCATTTTCACACTTTCATTTTCATTTACTCATTATCATCATAATCACGTTAGGTTCATGATCGTGCACTACCTAAGTGTATATTAATTTCTTATCTTTCTCTTATAACACTTACACCTATTTTTCAATCATAATTGCTTATTTACAACACACCATCAAATTCATCTTTCTAAAGACATATACATGTTCATATTCGAAACATCTTGATTAGGCATTTGCATTTCAAGCCACAATAACTTTATGCATATTCAATTTTTTTTATATACTCATCGAAACTAGCACATGCTTTTCATATTGAAAATCAACCCATGCATGCCACACTCATAATAGAAATCAATTTACAATCAATTAATATATAACTACCCAAACTAAAGTTTTTTTTCGATTACCTTAAACCTTTAAGAGATCAAAGGTTTACCCCTTCAATCTACTAGCTTCCAAGCTTGAATTTTCCAATCCAATAGGTGATCAAGAACCAAAAATTATAATTAATCAAGTTGAATTTCATTAACATTATCAACTTAAGCATTAAACTCTCAATCCGTTACTTCTAAATTGTCCAATGTTCACTCTACATGAGTTAGAGCCTATCCATTGGGTTCATTAATTACCTTTAGTCTCAAATAATATTAATGAACCATTAAATTCTCATTAATGACATTATAATCTTCGAACTACCCATAATAAATGAGATTTTTGGATATTAATGGTGCCTAACAACCCAAGATACAAAAAATTTATTATATTAGGTTTAGATACTCTAATATACTCCCATTAACTCTATTTGATTCAATAAATTTGGACCCATAATCTATATGGATTGAAATTTCACTTCTAATATCAAACCTTAATCATAAACTCATAAATGTGGAAGAGGTGGGGAGATTAAGGAGTGTAGTACTTACCTTAGGTGTTTGTAGCCTGTAAAATACTTCTAATGTCATCTATTAGCAAACCCTAGTAGAGCTTGGTGCGTCTTCTTCTTTCTCTTCTTTCTCTTCTCTCTTTTCTGCCTTAGGTTCGTGTCTGATAAATTGTAGAAAATGGCCATGTGCCGCAGCGGACGCACAATGCACTGTGGCTCATAACACAGAGAGGTCCTCCCTCACATCAGAAGTGTTTGTGCACTGTGATAGACAATCTCCACGCCTCGGCGTGTGGTACAGCAACATCACTCTTCATTTTCTTCTCTTTCTGATACCCGGGTGGCCTGCCTTAGTACCAAACCCACAATTAGGGATAAAATACAATCAAATTTGCTTATTAGACCTCCTTGGCCACACACCACCTTAACTTGCTTAATTTCCCTAATTAGCTTTAATTAATCAAGTGATTAAAACTAGGATGTTGCAGAAGAGCTATACAACTATGCTCTTCATTCTTCAAACGCCCTTCTTCTCCTTGCCCCTGCCGGAGCCCTCACCTATAAAATATAATCACGAGGTGAGATAAACATCTCAGTAATAGAATAACTCACTACTATTAATTAATATGCATAATCATAAGAGAGTAAAACTACAAAACTCCAAATATACTTTAGCATATCACTACATACTCTTTTTATCAGTACAAATCTTTTATCACTATCATGATCATTCTACCATTCGAGCCTTCATATCACCCCGACTGAAACTATAGACTCTTGAATCAAGTGCACATTCACAATAGTTCAAGCTCACCTTCAATGGTAGGATCACCCAGCTAAAGATATCTTATCCCACTTTTGAATTATGATCTCCCCTTATCACATACGAATCGGGGTGTCGTTACTCCAATACTGCATCATTGATACTAAGGAGAGTCACTCTCCAACGCCGTATCCCGCATGGATACTAAGGAGAAAATCTCCAACATCGTACCTCATTAGACACTAAGGAGATACATGCTATATGGACTTCCACTACTCCTTTCTATGGGTGAACTCCCACCCCCTAACATGATCATGTCCATACTTAACATATATATCACATATACATTTCAAATTTCTCAACCCATTCATATATAACTTTCATCATCCTCATCATTTGTAAATAAATTTTTCATGCACAAAATCACAGTTCGTAATATGCAAGGTTATCAAATCTCAAGTAATAGATTTAACATATATACTCACAGACAGTTAAGCAATATAACTGAATAGTGTAAATCATTCCATTATCTCAACCCTTTGCCATACAAAAGGGTTATCATGGCTCAACGTTAACTCCACATGTTCTATACACACAATATAACTCCAGCAATACTCAATCTACATAGTCAAGTAACAATCATCAATTATCACTTCCGAATTCACTAGGTTCTAAGTGTCTAAGATACCTAAATTCCTTTTCTAATAACATCAACCATTCCCAAACACTCTAACCATCCTATTAAACATCCCAACATACCAAAATCACTAACTACTATCCCACATTATCTCAAAATCTTTCAATTATACCTAGGGTTCATCCAAACCCTTACTAAAAATTTTCAATCACCACAAAACCCGTAAACTTAGAGTTAAAGGCTTGATTTAACTCCCCAATACCTTAAATAAACCAATGGGTTCGGTCTAAACCCAAGGAAACCAAAATCAAGCCCCCATTGCCCCAAATGTCCATATTTTTGCATAAAAGAAGGAGAAGAGAGAATGTGAAATTTACCCAATGGTGATTCAAGTTCTAAATACTTTCAAAGTAGCTTAGGGATCATGCCTTAACAGACTAGGAGCTCCTCTTTGTCGCTTTCTCATTTTTTCTTTCTTTTTCTCTTCTGTTTTTCGAGTCTGATTCGCGATCTGATAAGTGCAGATTTTGCACGTGCACTGCGGCACATTGACACACCTGCCGCAACGCATGGCACAAAAAGTCTCACAAAATTTTAAACTCCTTTTCGTGCCATGGCCCGCTCAAACATAGCTCTAACCCTCTGCTAAGACTGTCCAATGATCCAAAAACTATATTAATCTCCCATAAACTTCATCAATCAATAATTTATTTAAATTGACCAATTTATCCTTGAAAATATCGAAATTTACAAATTAAAATACTTAAAATGTTACAAGTTACATTTGATATTTAAATATTTATTCATGATTAAAAATTTTAAATTTATAATTATTTACATTGATTTTTTTTAATTTATTTTTTTAAAAAAATTTATATCATCCCAACTCAATGTCATTTTTTTAATAATTCCAACCACGTGCCAACCTGTCGCGTCAAATCATACAAGTTCAGAGGACAATCAAAAGCTCCTTTACATTTTGCCTTTTACAAAATAGAATTTAATTTAATACTCCTTTTCTTTACAAATATAAAATATTTTTTAAAAAATTAAGTATTTAAAAATATAAAATATTTTTAATTTTTTAAAATATAATTATTATTTTTTTAGAAGTGTTCCTATTGATTATAATTTTATATTTATTATAGGGTATTTAATAGGGGTAAATATGAAAAAATAAGATTAGTTTAAAAGTAAATAATTACTTTATTGGAAGGTAAAATTCAATTAAAAATACATTATATTTTTTAATAGAGGGAGTATGTAAAATACATGAAAGAAGTTATTCTGCATATTTATACATGTATACTACTTGTATAGGAATCTAGCAACAAATAAACATAAAAATAAGGTAAAAAATAAACGTAAATAAAGATTAAAATAAGAAGCAGCTAGCACAAAGTCTTCCCTGTAATATCCCAAATTTTTAATCCTTAGTTATTAAGTTAATGAAGAGCAAATTAATAATTTGATGAGCTAGTCAAGTTAGGGATGATTAAGTATGAAGTATGCTAGTTCGATTATTGGATAGACTTGTAAATGACTTTTTAAGCCACCCTTTTATCTTGGACGTGTTTGTTTCAGCTTTTTTTATAAAAAAATTATTTATTAGTTTAAAAAACATATATTATATTGTGAGTTTTTATATATTTTTATTTAAATTTTAAAAAATAATTAGAATTTGAAAAATAATAGATTTCTAAATATTTTAAGGTGTGGTAGATGAGAGAAAATATTTTAAAAATATGGGATATATGAAAATATCATAAATTTTAAAATAATTAAATTAATTATTTATTTTTTTATAACAAGAATCAGAGAAGACATTATAAAATTTAAAAATAAGTGACTAATGATTATTTTTTATTATTGTAGCCAAACATAAAATAATTTTTGCTTTATATAAAATCTCTACATAATAAATGTCTTTTGTTAAAATTTCTATACTCTTTAAAAATTACTTATTTTTTTAATCTTAAACAAACAATCCCCTTATTATAACTTTCTCTTGTTATTCATATCTGTAACTTTTTCAAATTTAAAATCCAATTCTTCTGATTTGATTGAAAACTAAATACATTAAGTATAAATTTTATTTATAACAAGTGCCAAAGTATTTTATAATAAATTATGTAGAATTAGATTCCATTGAATATTATGATGAACAAAAAGGAACAATAATTAATAGAATAAAATGGGGTGGAATAGGATGGAGTAGAAGGGAATGGAATATTTATTATTCAAAAATTTTATGAGGAATAAGCAATTTTATTTAATAATTATTTGAAAACTATTATAAAATTAATAAATTTAAATTAGATATAATTATGTTTTTAGTATTAGAGTGAAATTGAGTGAAAGGGAGAGAGGGGTGAGAAGGATGGGGATAACTTTACAAGAATATTATTTATATCAAATCATTCTATTCACGTAAAGGGTCAGAAAAAATGAGCTTAGGATAACTTAAAAGGCCATCACAAGCCATTCTATCATCTTTTAAAAATTTATTCCAAACAGGGATATAGAACTTTAGCCATCCCACTTTATTTTATTTCATCCCAAAAAGACTCCCAAACAATATTTAAGATTTGACGGGAGGACATAATAAATATTTAAACCTTATAAAAAAGGAATAAATATTTACATTTTATCCAAAAAGAATAAATATTTAAATTTTTATAAAATTACTTAAATCAACATGTATAAATATAATTTTTAAGAAGTTTTTGGCGAACATGGGACAATCTTTAAAACGATGTGTGATTTTAAATGATTTAATTTGAAAAGCTGAAGAAAAAAAAAGACTAATATGTACATATAGAAACATCATGCATTGTTCTTTTTTATCAATGAAAAGTTAATTTTAATCAATATAAATATTTAATAAACTAATAGATTGTATATTTTATAATATATATCATATATATAATAAGTAAATTACATATAATAGGTATATTTATAAGAGGTACTCTCTCTGTTAAAAAATGTAAAGTTTTTTTAAAGAGTGAAATGTTCAAAAATATAAAACATTTTTAATCTTTCGAAGTATAATTATTGTCTTTTTTAAAAGTATATCTAGTGATAATGACTTTATATTTATTGTAGGTTGTTTAATAAGGATAAATATAAAAAGATAAAGTTAGTTTGAAAATATATAACTACTTTATTAAAAATAAAATTTAATTAAAAATATATTAGATTTTTAAACAGGGAGAGTACGTTTCCTCTGTATGTGGCGTGAATTAAAAGGGGGCGGGGGACTTGTGGGACTTTGCCTTGGAATGGGCAGAAAACATCAAAATTAACTAGGGCACGAGAAGAAAGCACACAGATTTATTTTATTCAAAATGGTAAGGAAGATAAATCAATGAGATTATGAGAACCACAGCCATAAAAGACATGTTGCCACAATCCTTTTATCAATAAATATTAATGGACATTTTTGTCACTCAATTATTTATTAAGAAATATTTAGTATTTTAAATTTTTATATGATATATTTTTTTTTAAACATTTGAAAATATGCATTGGGCATCTTCTTGTTAAAATAGATTAATTCTAACAGTTAGTTGATTTTAAAATTGTAGAAAAGGACATCAAAAATTATAAAAAAGTTCTCACAAAATTACATATAAATTCTTCTAAAAGAAAATCAATATTAATTAAATCTTTCAAATTACATATAAACAGTAGGCTGCAAATATTATTTCTTACTAACATAAAAGACAAAAACGTAATTTTAACCAAACATTATTTTAAGAATTTCATTGATATTAAGTTTTTTATATGTATTTACAATTTTATGGGTTTTTTTTTATTTTTTATACTTGTTGGTGAACAATGAAATTTCCCCACGCGAATCTAGATGAATCTAAATTATTTAAATCTAATAAATGGGAAAGCCTAATAAATCGAAAATCCTATAATAAATCTAAACGTAATCTAACTTACTCCTTTAATTTTATTTATAACTCATTCCTAATATATTTTACCAACACAAGATGTGGAGTTAGGGGGATTAGCAAGGGCCATGACCCTCTAACTTTTTAATTTTTTTAATAAAATATAAGGGTTATATATATTTTCAGTCTTTTTAAGTTGACACATTATAAAGCCTTGAGATATTAAATGAAATTCTCATTTCAATTTTATAGTAGTTTTTTTATGCATATGGAGTATAATTGTTTTAGTAGCTTGAAGATATAGCTATTATAGAATTTACTTATTTTTAATAGGATAATACAATTGCTTTTAAAACACTAATATTATTTAATTTTGCTTTCATTTTATATTTAATGAAAGAAATTATAAGAATTATTATTAACAAACTCTGTGAAGCACTGCAACAAAAATTTCAAAATATATTAAATTTTATGTGCTTGATATCTACCATAAAATTATTTATTTAAAGTTAAGAGGTTATGATTAAGATATGTTCTTTTAGAAAAAAAATATTACTTTTTTCTATAATAACCAAGCTATTAAAATTTATTATGTAAATGGTTTTTACTGTAGTATAATTAGATCGCATCAATGTTAAAAATTTGTGATTGTTGATGTATTTATTTACTATAATTATTAATTAAAATAATTAAATAATAAATTTAATGAGCAAGTGATAGATTTCTTTAGATTAAATATAATTTTAGATCCCAAGGATGCATTTAAATTATTCAATGTTTATGAAAAAAATAATAAAATCTTCACCAATTTGATGATAGTTTATATTGAGAATAAAATTTTTAAATTTTTTATCATAGATATGATATTTAATTATTTTTATATCATGAAAAATTAATGAGAAAAACTTAAAAAATGAAGGTATATATTTTTGTAATATATATGTAAAATTGAATATAAATATATATGTTGAAATATTTATGTTATGTTAGAGATAGATAGATAGATATATATATATATATATATTTAATTTTCTTTTGATTATCATATTTTCTTTGTTATCTCAGTCCTCTAAAAAAATTTTCTAACTCCGCCTCTAATTAACACTAAGAAAAACATTAAAACTCATTATTTTTTTCTGAAAATTTAAAAAAGTCCTCAACTCTACTCCTATTAATTATACATACTTTAATAATATATTTTTTTTTCAATATTCAATAGAGGGTAAAAGAAAAAATTTATAATAAAATTTAATAACATGATTTATAAATAAGATAAATTTTTTTGCCTTATAAATAGGATCAGAGGTTATATTTATTTTAAAGATAATTCAAATCTAAATTCTGATTAAAATATTGATAAAAAGGAAAAGACTTCAGGCATATAGTTTTATCCAATTAAATTAAATTAAAATAATTTAACTAATAAACTAAAAAATAATAAAAAATCAAGACCAACTCTTATTTTACTAGATAAGGTTGAATAGATGGATTGTGACACCATTGCTGTTTGTCAATGACTAGATTTTAAGATATATTATTAACTAAAATTGTTTCATGTTTTATTTGCTTTTTCTTTACCCCTATTTATAGAATTAAAGACAATCTCCTCTCCACTCTCCACTGGGGCTTCTAATGATTTTCTTTATTCATGTCCAAGTATCTTAATAAATCATTTTCTACCATTTTCTATCAGTAGATGCTATGCTAAATCTTTTCCCTATATAATCATTTTACGAAACTTATCTTTATATTATAAATTATGAATACTGCAATATCTTATATTTTTATATATAACATTACAAATATATAATCTAAAACAAATTTATTTTTTGCGAGTCATAGAAAATATATCATTTTTTTAACTTTGTATAATGCATTAAATCCACACTAATTCTAATACAAATAATCAAAACTTAAATTAGCTAGGTATCTATTCCCTTCATAATAAACTAGCCAGAAATATTATAATTTAAATTTGTTAATTATAGTTATTTTTTCAACATATAAATCATATTGAAATTTTAAAAATTTGAAAAAAATTAAAATTTCATAAAACTCAGTCAAAATATGATAAGAAATATGAAAAGAAAGTAAAAATTTATGTAAAAATTTTATACCATACATTAATATTGAATGGATTTATGATTTTAGTCCTTCTACCATTTACCCCAATTGAATTGACAACACATTTAAATCGAGTGTTAGTGCGCTACTGCGCTTTAGCCACCGCCGGCCACCGCAACAGTGACTGAGTGCGTAATTGCAGGCTAGAAAATTCTTTTTTTTTCCTATTTAAATTATTTTGAAATGAACCAACAAGAAAGTAAAATGCATGGAGAAGAAATGGAGATAAAAGCATGAGATAATTTGGATGGATTATTGCACTTTACAATACAAATAACATGCCCTAAATATAGGCACGGATCTTACATCAAATGTTACTCAATGATAATCACAAATAAAGGATAATCAAAACTCATGAATTTATGAGTGAGAGTTTAGTATAGGGTTAATGACATAATAATGATGGTGGGAGTTTTATGAGAAAAGATGAAAAGATTATGAAAATGGATATCCACATCTTTGATATTCATAACATTCCTCTTAGATGTTTATTATATAAGAATGTGTCTTATTAAAAACTTTACTTATGAAAAGACTAGTGGGACAAAAACCCAACATGAAAAAAGGATCAAAGACTATTTTTTTTCTTTAAATTTTTTCTTGAGGAGCATTAGACACCATGTACTGAAAAATGGGAAAATATTCCTCTTAAATAGCTTTTTCATATGCAAAATCGTACTTCCATTATAGACCCATTACTACTCATGGTAACTACAAGATATTCTGATCCATTTTGCCACTATTTTGTTGCTCAAATCAAGCTCAATTCCTACCATTGGCAATGCACTTCTAACCCCTTTGACTTATGTCAAATGGTCAAAATGAGTCAAAATATCTTACTGTCACTATATTTGATAGTTAATTTGGTATTTGTTCGTTTTCTTATTATGTTTGTATTTTTTCTATTTTGCTATTTCTTTGTTTAGTTTCAGAGTGTTTTTTTTTTGGGAAAATTGCTAAAAAGGACCTTGTTAGAAAGGAAATTAGTTCCAAGGACCAAATGCAACTTTTTATTCATTAAACAATATGTACAAATGACCAAAATACCCTTTTCTTTAAATCAATGAAATTAAAAAAAAACAAAGGCTACATGTTCAACACATATACCCAAAGCCAGAAGGCTTGCCCCTAAGCTAGAATCCTTACATTCAAGTTAGAAGCCTTGTACCCTTAGCTAGAACTCTTGCACCCTAGTTAGAAGCCTTACACCCCCAGCCAAAAGCCTCACACCCTACTTAAAAGCCTTGCACACCCTTACACCCCAAGCCAGAAGCCTTGTACCCTACTAATAAGCCTTGCACCTCAAGTTAGAAGCCTTGTACCCAACCTATAAGCCTTGCACCTCAAGCTAGAAGTCTTAGGTGCAAGGTTTTTAGGTGGGGTGCAAGGTTTTTAGGTGGGAAAGGCTTTTGGCTTAGGTTGTAAGGCTTCTAAGTTAGGTGCAAGGCTTTTAGCTAGGTGTATAAGACTTCTAGCTTGGGATGCAAGGCTTCTAGCTGGGAGTGCAAGGCTTCTGGGTTGGGTGCAAGACTTCTGGGTTGGGTGCAAGGCTTCTTGGTGGGGAGTAAGGCTTCTGACTGGGGCTGCAAGGCTTTTGAGTAGGGTGCAAGGCTTCTAGCTTAGGGTGCAAGGCTTTTAGTTAGAGTGAAAGGATTTTGTCCTGGGTGCGAGAGTTCTGGCTTAGGTGTGAGGCTTCTAACTTTGGGTGCATGTGTTGAACAAGTAGCTTTCTTTTTTTTTTTATTAATTTCATTGGTTTAAGGAGAGGGATATTTTGATCATTTGTACATATTATTTAAGGAATAAAATATTGCATTTAGTCTTTGAATTGCATTTGGTCCTTGGGACTAATTTCCTTTCTAACAAGGTTCTTTTTATCAATTTTTCTTATTTTTTTATTTGTTTTAGCTACTAACATGTGCATCAGCTAATAATTTTTGTAATTAATAAAATTGACATGTTTTTAAGAAAAATAGAGTGTCTGTATTTGAAAACCAATTAAAAGGTCAAAGTTTATTTCAAGTGTGCAATGGTCAATTTATTTTCACATAAAATATTTTTTTTACCAGTAAAGGGGAAAGATGCATTAAATGGAAAGAGAACAGAGTTTAAGTCATAAGCCAAAGGCAAAGGCAACAACACAATAAGAAACAAAAACACATCTAGCCAATCCCTTCTCGATTATGAATAGAAGAGAGCTGTTGTGAGGTAGTCTGAAACGAGCATGAATCTTTAAAGGTATTGATGAAAGAGGGAGTGAAGGTTCATGAACCCAGCCACAGGTTCCACTCCTTTAGAAGCAGAGGCAGCGAGATAATCCGCGGCAAGATTTCTTGATCGTCTAACTAAAGAGAAGCCTAGCAAAGGAAAAGATTCAGTACTCTGTATTAGGTCATATAACAGCCCATAAAACAACCAATTACAACTATCATACCATTTAGATGACAAGGCTCTAAAAAGATCTTGACAGTCAAACTCCAAAACTATCGGTTGATGAATTTTAGCCTGAAGTAAAGAAAGAGCTTTCTGGTAGGCAAGTATTTCAGACATAAACCCAGATGAAGCAGTGGCAGTTTCACACCAACCCTTGATGAAATTGCATGAATGGTGTCTCCACACTATGCCTATACCAGCCTGGCTAGAAGCTAGAATTGAGCCATCACAATTTACTTTAAGTACATTCAACGAAGGGGGCATTCAGATTCTAGACACAGGTTTAATGATAGTTGTAGCAGGTTCTTCCTTAAAGTTTACTTTCCAAAATTTAGAGACAATAGCACTAGTAGTTGATACTACTAAGAAAGGATCAACAACAGCCCTTAAAAAGATTGAGGTTGATCTCCTCTTCCAAATATTCCAACATAAGTTGGCAATATACAGTTTGCCAAAATCATCAATTAAGGAGTCATGGAGGAAGAACTTATAGCACCAATGATCAAAAGATGTAATATGAGCAGCATCAATCTTTAGGGTCAAAAAACAACTGAACCAAGCTTGCTTGGCCCAATTACAGAGAAGAAGCATATACTCAATAGTTTCAGGATGTGAATGACTGGGGCATTGCAGATCAGTCGTACATTTCCTATTATAGAGTACCTGTTTGGTGGCAAGAGTGTTATTCAAAACTCTCCAAAGAAAATGTTTGATTTTAGGTTGAAGCTTGAGCTGCCAAATACATTGCCAGAAATTAATGGAGATAATGGATGAGGTACTAGGAGCTTCGCTAATCACTAGGGAAGACTTGGCTAAAGCTTTTTGGTAACCAAACTTGGATGAGTAAAGACCATTGTTAGCAGCGGACCAAACAAGAGAATCAACATTAGGATTTTTTAGTATATAAGTATTCAAGATACCAGCAAGTGTATCTATAGTGCAACTGGTTGAAATCTCTTCCAAGTTCCAATGACCATCAACAATAAGCTCAGCTACTTTAAGATCTTTATTAATGATAGCTCCTTCAACAGGTGTTGCAACAAAATTTAGTAAGTTAGGTATCCACTTATCTGTCCAGACTTTGATTTCTTCACCCATACCCAATTTCCAGTAAATGTCTTTTGACAGTAACTCTCTCCTAATAAGTAAGCTACTCCAAGCCTAAGAAGCATGAGAACCTTTTTTTGCCTGAAGAAAAGAGTTATTAGGGAAATAGACACTTTTTAATACCTTAACCCATAGCTGGCCCGAATTATTGAGAAGACGCCATGCTAATTTTGCAAGGAGGGCATCATTGAAGTCCATGAAATTGCGAAACCTAAGGCTACCCTCAAATTTTGAGGTGCATAATTTTGACCAAGCCTTCCAATGAATATTATTTTTATCCCTTGATTACCCCCAGAAGAAATTGGCAACCATACTATCCAACTCTTTGCAAGTCCTCTTCAGGAATTTAAAACACATCATTGGGAAGATTAGAATAGCATTTATGATAGATTTGTCATCACCTCACGTCCAGCAAAGGACAAGGATTTACTGCACCATACATGGATTTTTTTTTGCCTACTTTGTCCCTTACATAAGCAAGTGCGACCACTTTAGATTGACTTCAAAGAATGGGTAACCCTAAATATGAACCAGGGTCATCTACAGTTAGGATGTGCAAAAAAAGTTGTAAACATCATTTCTTACTTCCCCCGCTGTGTTAGCAGAGAAGAATAATGAGGATTTGTCAAATTTATACGCTAGCCAGATGCATTGCAGTAAGTTTTTAGGAGTTCCTTCGTAACAGAACAATTGTTTCTAGAGGCCTTAAGGAAGAAGATGGTGTCATCTACAAAGAGGCTGTGAGTAATCATTGGGCAATCATCAGTGAGTTTTACTACTTGTAAGTCACCTTTTTTAGCATGATAGTTCAGCATATAAGAGAAAACATCACTAGTAATTATAAAAAGATAAGGAGAGAGAGGGTCTCCTTGTCTTACACCTCTACCTAAGGTAATATGGGCTACAATTTTACCAGCAATCTGTATATTCAAACTTGGGCATTTAACATAACTCATCACCCAAGAGATCCATTTATCATAAAAGCCAAGTGTTCTCATTACTTCCTCAATAAACTTCCATTCAAGCCTATCAAAAGCTTTGTTCATATCCATTTTAAGGGCAAAATCATATTCTTTACTAGATTTCTTTCTCTTTAAATAGTGGAAGGCTTCACGTAGAAGAAAAATGTTATCCTGAATGAGTCGATTTGGGACAAAAGCTCTTTGTTGATGTGAAATACAACCATCAAGAACTTCTTTTAGTCTATTAGCCAGTAATTTAAAGATCACCTTATAGGTAAAATTGCATAAACTGATAGGTTTGAACTGCCCAATAGATTCGGGTCTATCTACTTTAGGAATTAAAATCAGATTAGTGTTATTTAAATTCCCTAAAAAATTATCACCAGACATGAAATTGTTGACCAAAGAGAAGATAGAGTTATATATCTCATCCCAAGTACTTTGATGAAAACGGCCATTAAACCCATCGGGGCCAAGGGCTTTGGTGGAGCCAAGCTAAAAACACTGCTTACTTAACTTCTTCAAGAGAAGCAGGAAGAATGAGCCAATTATTCTGCATCTCATTTATATAGGGTTTGACATATGATAACGCCAAAGGGAGGTCAGAGATGGGTCCCTCAGTAAATAATTCACCATAAAATTCAGTAGTAAGAAGAGCAATATCTATTTCAGTTTCAACCTAAGAGCCATCTATTTTCCTCAACTTTATAATCTGATTTCTTTGCCTTCTAACCATGGTGGAAGAGTGAAAAAAATGAGTATTTAGATCACTATTAGTTAGCCAGTTTACACGAGATCATTGCCATCAGTAAGATTCTTCACAATGCCAAAGATGCTCCAACTCTTTTGTATAGAGTTGCACTTGGGTGCGGGAGTTCATAGTAAACTCACCCTCTTTGAGCGTTTTAATTTGTTGCAAATTGCAGCTAATGGCTTTCTTGAAGTTTGGAAAGGCATTATGACTCCAAGAAGATAGAGCAAGACTAAACCACCTAGTACAAGAAGTGAACTGATCAACAATGGCTTTAGCATCTGAAGCATCTAAGTACCACGAGCTCCTTACTACTGGCAAGAAACCAAGATGTTGAGCCTAAATAATTTCATATTTAAAATGACTAGGGGTCTTTGAGTCTTTAAAGCAGAGAGAGACAAGCAGGAAGTAATGATCTAAGGAGACAGAATCAATGTGTAGAGTAAGAGCTTTTGGGAATTGGTCTCTAAATGCATTATTTGCTATAGCTCTATCTATGCATTCTCAGACTCGCTCTTAGTTTAGTCTCTGATTACACCAAGTGAAACTTGAGCCTTAAGATTCAAGATCCATAAGATCACAATCTGAGGCAAATTTTTGAAAATTTAATACTCTTCAGATTAACCCCATTTTGCCTCTAGACTTTTCAGACAAAGAGATAAAATCATTGAAATCACCGTCACAGAGCTAAGGAGTTGAAATGCATGTAGCTAGGCTTGATATTTTCTTCCAAAAGACCGATCTTTCATTTTTAGTAGGGGGCCATAAAGGAATGTAACCAAGTTAGGGCAGTCCCAAATAGATGATTTTAAGCAAGTATGAATGAAGTTTTTCGAGAAAGAGAGAACCTCTAAATCAACATCATCCTTCCACCATAGAGCAAGACCATCGGATAAGCCTAATGGATCAATGTACTTAGAGAATAGGTAGCCGCAATGTCTTTTTATTTACTCCAAATAGAATGCCTGCTTCTTAGTCTCCATAGGAAAGACCACAACTGGCCTATTTTTGGAAAGCACATTCTTGAGATTGCGAACTGCTAAGGGCTTTCCAATTCCTTAACAATTCCAGGCTAGAATATTCATGGCTCTCGGTTGTTTCAGGCCAGCCACCAACACCCTCAGCAGGAGAAGCAAATGTGGAATTTGATTTATTACCATGGAAAACAAAGCACTCTTTTAGGAAGTCAATTTCTTCATGTATTGGCACATTTATCAAAGACAGATCAGTGAAATCAACTGAATTAGAGAGATTTGACTCACTCAAAAATTTATCAAGGGCAATAGGCTTCCTTCTAGTCTTTCAGCCATTCTTTTTACCAGAAGTATGCAACAAAGGTTTAATAATTGAGCCTTGAATTGGAACTTTAACTATATCTTCTTCCAAGAACAACTTGCGACGCTTAAGATGAGTGGGAAAGGAGACTTCGTTTGCTTCGCGTTTTAGAGAAAAACCACCAAACTTTACTAAAACTTCAGAAACAGGGGACAAAGGTGAGTAAGGAATGATGGCCTTCAAGGGATTAGAAGTCTCAGTAATTGGTGTAGATCTGGCCTTTGAAGCCTTTGGGTCGGTGTTAATGTCAACTGGGCTTACTTCGAATACGGCTGACTTCATTTTGAGCTCAACGTTAATTGGGCTTTTATTTTGCCTAATTTCAAGCCCATTAGAGAAGACAATGGACCTTTGTGGAGACCTTGAAGGTAAATCTCAAAAAAGACAGACTGGAAGGATGTCAGTCATTATGCCACTTTCTATACTTTGCTCAGACTGATGGGCGGCGCTAGACGATTTTGCAGGGGATGGTGTCTTGGTTGGAGGATTACAGTTTATAATAGCCGTTTCTACATGCTCTGCTATCTCTGTTGCATCACGCGCCTCCTCTTCTGCTCCACCGTCTTCCTCTCCCCAGTCCTGGTGAATCTTGTGCAAAAGATTTTTTGAGTGTTAGATTGCTTGTATTGTTATCCATGGGCCAAAGCCGTGTTTCTCATTGTCACCTTCAAAACTAGTTTTTGGTCCCTTGCATACTCTGTTTTCATGGCCTATTTTACCGCAACCATAGAAAAAATTTTGAAGTCTCTCATGTTTAATGGCAACCCAAACATCCTCTCTATTAGGTCGTGTTGACTAAAAACCTAGAGTCAGAGGGAGACTCGTATCAATCAAAATGCGAGTGCACATGAAATTACGATGGATTTAGCCTTTATGCTCTGGTTTCTCTATCCACAATACAGTTCCAACTTCATTTCCCATACTGCATAAATTTTCATTGCAGAAAATTCCCAAGGGTAGATTGTGAAACTGAACCCAAAATGGGATCAAACTAAAGTTAACATCATCTAAGACCATATAATCATTCCAAATCTGTAGGCTCAAAAGATTGCCGCTGACAGACCATGGTCTTCCCCGGAGCACTCTTTGCCCATGATGATCAGAGTCAAACTTGAAAATAAATGTTTGTTCTAGCATCAATCACATTCACTCCCTCTTTCAGACCCTATCCATTCTGAACCATGTTTAGCGTGGCCGAGCGATTAATCTGTTTTTGGGTTAGGATTCGACCCACAAGTGCACCTCCATCTTCTTTCTTCCATACTAGGTTGAGGCGGCGTTTGGGGGTTGGTGTACTGCTAGTATCTACTTTCTTCTTTTCCCTATCCTCTGGGACCTCCATCACCAAAGACTAAGGAGAGCAAAGAGACACAACCAAAGAGAAATAAAATCACACACAGAGAAGGAGATGTGAGAGAGAGAGAGAGAGGAGACAAGAAGGCCCTAAGGCTCACAAAAGTCACCGCTTCTGTATAAGTGGGTGACGATGTGCATCGCCGCAGTAGGCGACGTCAGGCGCAAACTCCCACTGGGAGAGGCAACAAGCTCTACATCAGAGCACTAATCACCAAAAAGATTTTCATATATATTTTCGTATAAAATATTGAATTGATGTCTCAACCCACAAGTCTTCTGTAGTTGTGTTTAAATTGATATTGACTGGCAAAAATGTACTTTCATCTTGCTAAGGCTAATACAAACATAAATGTAGTCAAAACATTTAAATTTATGATGGTCTAAATTCACTCATGGGTATTTTAATTATAATAATTCAATTTTATTAATACTTAAACATTGTCAAAATATATTATATTTTTGAATTAAAAACAATCCTCACAATTAAAATATGCCTCACATATATATTGTGTTTTTTTAAAATTTAAAATAGAATACTTTTTAAATATTATATAATAATTTTTTTATAATTTTTTAATTAAATTGAACAGTTATTATTGTACTATAAGATAGTGAACTTAATTCACACACCATATTCCGCACAAATCACGTTTTAAGTTTAGCCGCCGCAGTGATTGATGATTTCGTCCCCGCATACGCTTTCTTGCCTTCAGCGAGGTCGATCCAGTAACGCAAATACTCTTTGATTTATCCATTAATTCATTTATTATTTTATCAAAATCACTATCATTCCCTCATGTGGGCAAGAAATATCCAGCACTGTTTTGCTTAGGACTTGAAATTTCGAACGTAATGCTTTTTATATCTCAATAACATGAAGCCAAATATGATGGGTCATGGGTCATACGCAACTTTATATTGAATGTATCTAAAACAATTAACAACACATCTTTAAAAAAAATAAATAATTACATTGACAGGAAGACTCACCAAGCTTCTATCAATAATTTAAATATTTACATTTTTAATATTCCATCACTTGATTATAGAAATCTTTTGTATGTTGACATGACTTAAAATATTTATTCACACAATTTTTCTTTAGCTTTTTATTAAAAAAATAATAATAATGAGAACAACTTTTATTTTATTAGGTGAGATGGAATATATGAATTGCAATTGCACGATACCATTATTGTTTATCAATAACTAAATCTTAAAATATATTATTAACCAAAATGTTTCTTTCAATAATTTCATTGAGTGTTTTTTTTAAAATCTTTTTTACCCCTATTCATAGGATTCAAGGCTATAAGTTCTCCCTTTTTCATGGACGTTGAGGAATTTTTGTACAGACTCAGTGGATCACGCCATCCATACTATATTCAATAAAAACATATTATGCTAGATGATTATAAATATAAATTGATATTATCATTGATGATGATAGAGAGAGAAAATATAAAAAATTAAATTTTCAAAAATAAAATTATTAAAAATAATGACACATTAGATTTTATTTAATTAAATTAGTGTAATATGATATATGTTTAATTGGACAGAGCATAGCTAGTGTGTTGTACTGTGTACATACAACAATTTTTCCATTGGCGCCTCCAATGACCTTATTTTTTTTGTTATACATGTCAAGATCATCACAATTTTAGGCCATTTTTTTTATCAATAGATGGCATCATGACGCACTAACTGTTTCTTAGCTTTTATATGTGATCATTACAAAATTTATCTTTTATATTATTATTTAAGAATAATACAACATCTTATATATTTATATATAAATTTAAAAATATATAATCTAAAGCAAATGTATTATTTGTAAGTCATAAACAATACATCTTATTATTTTAGAATTTTGTGTAATGCGTTAAATCCACAAATAATCTAAATTAAATTAACTAGGTATCTGTTCCATTTGCAATGAACTAGAAAGATCATAATTTAAATTTTGTTAATTATATTTATTTTTTAAACATATAAATCATATTAAAATTTTAAGAAGTTGAAAATAAAACAAAATTTCATAAAATGCAGTCAAATATGATATGAAATATGAAAAAAAAAGTTAAAAAAGTATGTAAAAAATTTATACTACATATTAATATTGAATTGGTTTATGTTTTTAGTCATTTTACATTTTGTTCCAATTGAATTAAAGACTAAATAGCAATATAATTTTAAAATTATAAGTCCAAAAGCATTTGAAATCTTAAACTCATTTTCTTTGCAATGTTCCTCTTAACTTTTAAAAACCATGCAATGTAACCCTACTATTAAGAAAGTTTTTGATCATTAGTTAATCAAATAATGACATAAAACTACCTAAAAAATTATAGAAAATGTCATTTTCAGTAATTTTTTAGGCCCTTGTCTATGAGTCTTTTTTTGTAACTTTTTTGGTTCTTTTTCTTTCATTTTATCGGTCAACTACTATCAAAGTTAACTTTTATTAAGTTACATTGCATTATTTTCAAAAATTGAGAGAAAATGTTGAATAAAAAAGTGATTTTAGGGTCCTATACTGTCACGCTCCAAAAATAAAAAGTAACTGACACGAGATGTGAATTATATCAAACATCCTTTAAGTCTTAAATTAAGAAAATGTTCCATTTCTAAATCCTAATTATATTATATTTATATTAAAATTATGACATCTTTGATAGTGTTCTTTATAACAAAAGATTCAAAATATTCTTTTTCATTTTAGAAGTTTGGATAGAAGTTCCCATATAAATAGAATATCTCAAAAACTCTACAACACAATAGTTCAAATAAAATATCATAATAATCAAGAGCTCAATTTCTTCCAATTAGTAGACAGAGTATATAACAAAGTAAGGACCATAACTACAGTCTATATGTAGCACCTAATTATATTTTTAAAATAAAATACATAAACTTTATAATCACATAAAAAGGAGATAATTTTCAAATAAATCTTCACCCTACACAATTATAAGCCCCTTAGAGGTTAGCTACATCTAAGGGAGAAATTATCTAGTGAATGGATCTGAGACAAAAAACACAACTTTCTAGTGAATAGTGTCTCAATTTTATATTTAAAAAAAGTAAAGGGAGAAATTATCTATAAAACAAATATGAATTTCACAATAATAACAATTATTGTAATAAAAGCACATGCTGTGTAGTTAAAAAAAATATCTTATATAACATGTAAACCAAATAGATACATGGTTGATTAAGGGTAATAGAGAATCAAGTTCAATTTCCATGTTATAAATTTTATCTTAAACAACTGAATTGTAATTTATCAAGAAATCCTTGCACAATCAAGTTAACAGCTTGTTTAGCAAAACCAATTTTAAAACGATAAATTCCAAAATTGCATATTTAGCAAGACTATATTAGAATGATTAATAAATGTAGACACAAAATTTACAAGGGTAAATAACCAATGAAAAAGGACACATTATCCACAAATATAAATAAATAGTCAAGCGTGATTGGAAGCTATGAAATAAGTGCATGCATAAGGCTCTCGAAACAAGTGCATGTAGGAAGGCTGGTGAAACAAGTATGAGTACGATGCTCACAAATACCAAGCTAGCTAAGATTTAACAATGGCACACCAAAGACGATACTGCCATTAACAACCAACATTTTGATTTAATCTCACATTTTCAAATCAAACATGCATGGGTATAAAATCAACATATTATCTCTTACATATAAATCAAATATAGCAATTTCTTTCAAATATTCACTAAAAAAAAATTAATCCCAAATCTTTCCATAAAATTCATTTGTAAAGAAAATATTTTCAAGTTCAAAAGTTGATAATAAAATTAAAGTCATAAACCATTAAGCATGACTAAACTAAAAACATTGTTCATCATTTATTTTTGAGGAATCAAAAGGTCTATATAAATAGAGGTGGTATATAAATATTCTCAACCAATATTTTTAAAAAAATAAGTTTGACAACAAATCATTCAGATGCTATTTATTTACTTATCAAGTTTTCAAGTCTCAAAGATTTTTTTTTCCTTTCAACTCTTATCATGATGCTCTTCTTCCACACACCCTATAAGCATATGTTTAAATGAAGCTTCACTTAACTTCTTATAAATTATAAACTTTTTTTCCATTACTAATGCAACCCCAACCAATTGCAGGCACTAAGAATTCCAAACCCCACAGTTCATATCTTAAAATTTTTCAAACATCATCATTTATCACCAATTTACCTCATGTTACTTTGATCATAACTATTATTTAAATGAGATATAATTTTCTCTATAGCCTTGAGTCAAACACATCCTGTGTGTATAATTTCCAACCAATTCAATAAAGTTTTTAATCAATAAGTTCATGCCCAAAAAATTTCCAAACACCCACCACAACTAATTTCATCATATTTCTATCACCCATTTTATCAAACATATTAAATACATTATCAAAATCAAATGATAAACAACACCATAATTATAAATCATCCAACATAAAAACTTTTAAAAATTCAACTAATCACACAATACCTTTAAAATCAGGTTCTTTGTGACGCTCAAGTTTAAATCAACTAAATAACATTTAAATCATCCATGCCTCATCTAATTTAATGGAATATCAGAAAATGTAGTCCCTAGCAAAAATCCTCTTCTGTCAACTTAGATAAATCCTCAAATTTCCTCTTCTTCCAACAATCAACAATCAGTACAAAAGAAAGAAAAGAAAATTCAGGCTTCTCATACCCGAACAGCACCAATGAAAAAGGGGAGGAAAAAGAATTTCAAGTACCGGCCCATTCACCAGAATGACTACAACAGCTCTAGAAGAAGGAAAAGGAGATGAAGCACAAACAAGGAGGATGAAGCAGACGATCCTATCGCAACCAACAATCGCATGGACAAAGATAACAGAGATCGACGACGAGGCAAGGAAGAGAGAAGAAGAGCAAGCTTCACACACTAGCACCTAAATAACACCAACGGAGCAGGGAGAAACTTTTGACATGGAGAAAATCGAAGAGAGAGGAGGAGGAGAAGGAACCGACAGTGAAGTAAAAACAGGGAGGAGGATGGATTGTACCTTGACCAGACTCCTTGTGATGGCGAACTCACGACAACTCAACTCCCACGCCGGCGGTCAACTGGGAATGAAGAAGGAAGGAGAAGAAGACGGAAATAGCAGAGGGTTCGCGACTCAGCTCTTCACTCCGTCTCTAGCATGTTCGATGATCTGAGAAGAGGAAAGAAGAGGGGAGAGAGAGAAAAAAACTCTGATTAGGATGGAGGACATAATTGTAATTTCAGGAGGCTGAAACCAAATAAGTAAAACTTTTCTTTAATCCATTAGCGCTCAAACACATGACCTAGCTGGTGACAAATTGGGCCTTAAACTCTACTAGACTAACTTGATAAATTTGTACTAATATATATATACATATATATATATATATATGTATATATATGTATGTATGTATGTAATATTATTAAAATATCTCACCATCAATTTTAATTTTAAATAAATTTCGAGCCATTACATATACGCTCGTGAAATTATAATTTGAAGACTAACCTGCCCTTTAAACTTTGAATTAACAACACATTTAAATCAAGTGCCGGCACGCTTAAGCCGCCGCAGCAACAGTGGATGAGTGCGTAATTGCAGGCAATGTTTTAAAACCCGGACCGGACAGCGAACCGAAAATGTCAACGAGTCACGGGTCTCATGGTTCAACCGGTTGGACCGGTGGTTGGACCGGTGACCTAATAATTAAATAAAAAATTATATATATATATATATATATAAAAGAAACAAGCTAACAAAAATACAACACTAGATTCTTGAATGCATCAGGATTTAGGCATAATCACTTAAAAAAATAAAACTTATATTTGCAATAAACAACTCTTAGACAATAAAAAATAGATTCATCTTCATCCATTCAGCAATCTTTCATTTTGCAATAAACAGCTCAGATAATAAAAAGCAAGCTCATCCATTAGTATTCATTCTACTCCATTTAGAACCATGGAGATTACATTAAATTGGGTAGAGATATAAATGAGGGAGAAAGAAAATCTCACCGGGACTGAGAGAGAGAGAGAGAGAGCAATCGATGAAGAAGATGAAGAATCAAGAAAGGGGTCGAGCTCAACGCGATCTGACTGTCTTCAACAACTAGATGCCTATACTAGAGTTAACCAAGAACACGAAGTCACGAACCAAAATGAAGAAAGTGAAGTGAAGATGAGGAATAAAAAAGCATCTGAAGTTTGAGAAAGTTTGAGATGGCTAAAGCTGAATGGTGAAGACAATGAAGGGTGAACATAGAACCCAAATGGTTGAAAAGGTGAGTCCAAGATGGCTGAACGGTGAAGACAGAGCCCAAATGGCTGAGTGGCTTGAGGGAGATGACACATAAAACAAAACCCAGATGGCTGAGATTTGAGAAGGTGACGAGAATGAGTGCGTGCATTTTGCGAGACAGAGAGAAGTGAGACTGAAAAGAAGAAGAATGGGTCCTTATAGGTGTTGGTCTACTAGACAGAGTGAGGAGAAGGGTTTTTTATTTTTAAAAATACCAATTTTGTCCTTTTTTTGCGACCCGCTGTTGACCCGTAAAACCAGCTCCGGGTTCCGGGTTTTTCCCGGGTCTTTAAAAACCGTCCGGTTCTAGGCGGGCCAACCCGGGCCAACTGCTAATACGGGTTAATTGGTTGAACCGGCTCGTTTTCTTCAGCGGGCGACGGTCCGACCGGTCCGACCGTCCGGGTCGGTCCGGGTCTTAAAACATTGATTGCAGGGACTTGCCTTCGACCAAGTCAATTAAGTAACGCAAATTCTACTTTTTTTATTTAAATAATTTTTTGGTTATGATTTTTTTATTTCTCAATTATTAATTAATAGCACCACCATTCTCACATGTGGAGTTGAAATATCTAAAAAAATGAGATGTTTTAGGTAACACTATAAAAAAATTATTAAAATAAAGATAAAAATTAGAGATGATCTAATTATATTTTCTAATAGAAATGAAAATAAAGACTAATTATATTTTTAAAGATGAATTTAATTTAAAAATATTTTAAAATATAGAGATAGATTTAGAAATGACTTATATATATCTCTAAAAAAAGCCTCGCAAAACTCATCTTGACTTTTATCATTATTAATTTAAATTTAAATTTTTTTAAAAATTAAAATATTAGAGACAAGTTTAGATATGAATAAATTTAATCCTTAAACTAGTTATTTCCAAATTCATCACTAATATTAATTTTATATTTTTTTAATTTAGAGATTGAATTTGATACAGATTTTTTATAAATTTAGAGACAAAAATTTAACCATCTCTTTCTCCCTCTCTATGTTTCTTTAAAATTTCATAATTTTATTTTTATTAATTTAAAAATGAAATTATAGATGATTGAAATAAATATATTAAAGATGTAATTATTCTTGTTTCTCAATACGTCTCTAATTTAAAGTAAAGACAGATTTAGAGACATAATCATATTTTTAATTTTTAAATTATTAATTGTATTAATAAATGTTTGAAGTATATTAGAACGAAAATTAATTTTAAAAGATGTAGAAAAAATTCATCATTACTTGGTGAGCTCCCATTCAATGCAAACAACAAAAACTTGATTTTTGTATTCAAAAACATTTAACTTCAAAATTTAAAGAGTGTTTAAAAATATTTTTCACGTTATTTAAATCTTTTTTTTCTTCTTTTCCTCTTTCTCTATATTTAACCATTCTCATTTTCTAAATAACTATAAATAATATTTATACTAATAAAATTAATTATTTTAGTACAAAATATCTTTTTTTTCTAATTGTGTGTGTATATACATATATGAATATTGTTCATTTTCAGTATAAGAAAAGAAAATAAATTTTAAAGTATATAAGAAAATAATTATTTTATTGATACATAGCATAACTTAAAATTATATAAATAAAATAATATTTAATTTATGATAAATAGAATAAAGTATTAATATATTTATAGCATATTTATAAGATTTTAAATTTTAAATTTTTTCCATATTAAATAAATTCGATAAAAAATAATTTTTATATACAAAAAATTATATAAATATATTTAAATTAAATATTTCATTTCAATATTTTGTATTTTAAAATTTATTAGTACTCATTAAAAAATTAAAAATTGTTCAAAATGAAAAATTTTTTATGGTCAAAATTAAATTTTTTAAAATAATATAAAAAGTGTACATAAAATTTATTTGTAAGAAAAGAATGAGAAACATTTAACTATTTTGGAAGAAGACAAAAATTAATTCATTTATTATTAATTTTGCAGAATAATATTGAGAAGGTAAAAGTAAAATATTTAATTTAAATAAATTATATAATTAATTATTTTTATTTAAAAATAATATTTTTATATTAAAAATTTGTTTCATTTTAATTTTATTTTTCTAAAAAAATAATATTTTATTAAAAATATAATATAAATAATCATATAAATAATTCTATTATATTAAAATTAAAATTAAAATATAATACATGTATATCTTTTTAACAATATATTATTTTTTATGTGTGTGTAGTTAAGCAACCTATATTTAATTTTACATATAATAATTGCAATTATATTTTAATTCAATTGATAATAAAAGATGATCCAAGATTTGGAAGATGAGAAGTTAAGGGATCAAATCTTAACTTTGCATATTTTATAATAAATATATGATGTAGCATGTGGTGGTAGCTGACATGGCATGACCTACACATGGGGAGGTGATTTGGTATGTGCAAATGCACAAGTGGCTAGCGAGTTATTAAGTAACGTGGCCTCAGCTGATTCATACATGACAAGCGATGTGGCACTGACATGGTAGCCGAGACTTGAAGAATTTAGTTTTCATTTTGTTAAGATGCATTTAAAGATTATTTTATTCCGTCTCTATCATTTTATATGATTTTTAAAATATTTTATGCCAACAAATTTTTCATAAAATTTAAAAATGACATTTTTTATTCGGAGATAGAATAAGTCATTCTCTATCAGCAATAGCTTAAAAAATTTGTCTTTGATTATTGAGCGACCCTCCTTTTTGAGACATCGCAATATTCATCTCTAAATCTGTCTCTGCTTATTTAGAGTTGAATTTTTTACTAATTGGAGATGGATTATTGAGCTTTTCAAAGCAACATTTTTTTTATAGTGTAAGACTTATATACTTAACTTTATATATTTAATATATTTTTTCTAATTAGGTCAAAACATGTGTATTTTAATATATTAATAATATCATTAATAATTTTTTATAGAATATATAATCTATAAAAGATATATATATTTTAATTCAATTAAAAATAAATATATTAAATATATAAGAATAAGTATATTAAATCTTTCCCTATTCTAAAAGAGGGATCAAATAATGTCAAACCAAAAAAGCAACGAGTTTCATAAAAAAGGGATCTGATGTCAAACCGAAAGGCGAAAAGGCAAGAGTTTTAGTTTTTATAGGATAATCAGTTAAATGAGAAGTTAAATCAATACTGTAATAATTAAATAAAAATAATATTTAAGAATATAACATATATATATATATATATAAATTCACATTATGCCTAATTGTCAAAAGAATAACATAAGATGACCATAATTTAAATTGCAAGTCATAATTTTATAATTTATCAAATATAGGTGTATTTTAGTTAAATTAGATATGAGTAGGTTTAAAAATATTTACATTTATATTATAATTGTTAACATTTTTTTTAAAAAAATAATCCCAAATCAAATTATATTATTATATACATGTGAAGGGTGTAAAAATAAAGTTAGTTTGTTATAGGATTCAATTTTTAGATTTTTGTGGTTTTCTAAAGTTTTTTAAGCCTTGTTTTTTGTTTCAGGTTTTGTCCCACCTGATTTACTATAAATCATTTTGGGTTATTAATTGCTTAACTCAATAGTAGCTCAGCTGTGGCCCAACTTAGCTCAACTATGAAAATTGTGTTTTGATCCAAACTGAATTGTTAATAAATTTAGTTAACAATCCAACCAGTCTGATTTGGTTCTTGAAATAGCAGCAGAGAGGAATCATTAACAATTTTTATTACACTACTAGACTTCGATTATTTGCTTAACATGATAAATTATAAGATGCATGTTACATGATATCAATTATGAATGTATTGTAATTTTCTGTATATTTATATATAATATAAAAATCATAAAATTGTTGCATTATGTTTAAAATATGAATAGTACAAGTACACATCATATTAGGCTTGCAACAAAGGCCTACAATCTCACTTTATATTTTATATTGATAATGATATTGATAATAAGGCCTGATTCTCCCGTTACTTTAATTATTAGGCTTCTCACTTTGCTATTTATATTTTGTAAGCCACAAATGTATGTTCATATTTGTATTTGCGTTTTCCCCCGCTTTTTTTTTTTTTTTGGGAGTTTGTCATGATCACGTAATATTTGTAATCCACTACATCTTGATCTTAACTTCTTGTTCAGTCAATTTAGAAATTTCCACAATAGAAATATGTTTCGGCCCAAGTAATCAAACTAAATTGTATAAGCTGTTAGTAATATATAAACAATTAATATATAAAATTTTATTATGTTAGAATTGTTTTTAGTTATAATAAATAAACATATGAAGAAAATATTTTAGATTGGGTTGTAGTTCTTCTTCTTCTTATTATTGTTCAACAGCTAATGTGCAACGCGTGCGATGCACAGGGTGAGAGACTATTGGGCGTGATTAGCAATAATGCTATATTAAATAATTAGCTTGTAGATCAAAGTGAATTTTATAAGTTATTGCATGATATATAAGTAAAAAGACATGCATTTTTTGTATAATAAAAGAGAATTACATTGCAGTCCCACACAAAAAAATTAATTACTGTAAGGTTTATTGACAACTAAACTAAACTGTATTAACAACACAATCAGTTATTAATATAATTTAATTTACTTATCAATTAACCTTGCAATAATTAATTTTCTTGTGTAGGACCTAATTATAATTCTCCCTAAGAATAATGACATTTCTTCTTATTTTGAAGTGATTGAATTATATTTTAAATGCATTTATTTTGATTCCAAATTAGATTTGAATGATCCACATTATATTAGAGGTGATTAGCACCAATTGAATGATTTTATAGAATTATGAAAGTTAAATAGAAGTAAGTAACGTGATAAGAAAAAAAATATAAGAGATTTTAGATGAGAAAATACGTGGCTAAAATAACTTTGTTTTGCCATGTAAAATAAAAAATATATCCAAAATCAAAGAGATGGTTCACCATACATGTGAGTTTTTATAAAAAAGAATGGATAAAGTGAGAAATTTTGAAGAGAGAAGTAAGTGATGCATATTGTCAAGATTTGTAGAAGTGAATAATTAAAAACTTCAAATTAAAGTTGGATAGTAACAACATAATTACATAAAGTAGATAACATTATAGCTCTAAATGCTAAACAAAAAATAAAATAAAATTCAGCATAAAAAACTATTGTCCATCCTCAATCATCACACTCCATCTTGATTTTCTTTTTCAAAGAAAATCTCTTAGCTTCAGTTGTCGGCTCCTCTTTTTCTACTTCATTTGAAGACCCATCTTCAATCATATCAATGGAAGTGAGACTTGATGAAGTTATTTTCTTCTTTAAAAGACATCTATTAGCTTTAGGAGTTGGATCATCTTTTTCTAATTCATTTGAGGATCTAACTTTAGCCATACCAATGGGAGTAAGACTTGCTAAAGTTATTTTCTTTTCCAAAGGACATCTATTAGCTTTAGGTGCTGGCTTATCTTCTACTTCATTTGAAGATCCAGCTTTGACCACATTAATAGGAGCACGATTTGATAAGGTTCCACATTCAAAATCTTTCACTGACAACTCTAGCTCTTGCAAATAAAATGCCACTACATAATATCAATAAAAATGAATATTAGTGAACATAACAAAGAACCCATGAATTTGCATGTATTAAAAAAGACCAATTCCTCTTCAAAAGCCACATCTTTGGTAGGGTATCCTAGCTTTTTCAATTCTTGAAGATATAATTTAATGATATCCTCATTATTAGTCATCCCAATTACCACACACCCATAAGCTGATCCATTAAGAAAGTCCTCTGATAATTCTCACCAGTAACCTTATAAGAAAAGGTAATGTGAGTAATCTATTATAATTGAACACACAGCTCAAAGAAGAAATATAACGACATCAAAAAGAAGTTTCAAAGCACAATAACATGACTCACATTTTCAACTTTATTTACAAGATCTTTAGCTAAGATTTTCAAAAGTTCAAAAACTTCACGATCAAATATCACTAAATCAGCTGACCCAGAAGAATCTAAGACATGACAAGGTAAATGGTATCTTGAAAAAATACAGGCAAAGTAATGCTAAATCAAAATTACATACATTTACATCAATATATGAAATGAAAATCTAATATATGCTACATATATATCAAGGAATCTCATGAAAATTCTTTTTCTGGCATTTATCATAGAAAAAAGAGTCTCCATCAGGAAGAGCTTCCTTAGCATAAGTGATGCATCCATTATAATACAATCCACATTCTAGGTCCACACTAGCTATAGTAGCCAATATTACAACTTCAGCATCCTAGAATCATATATTTAAATAAAAAAAATGTTGTAACAATTTTTATCTAATTAGAAGACTAATAAATGATGTTCAATTTACAATGAGACTATCTCAAAGGTTATCTATATTTCTTCTATCTTCACACTTCAAAATGTTGTCCTGGTTTTTTAAGATTGTCTTGTTAGACAAATGGGAGGAAAATTCGTCACCCACATCAATGTTCACACCTTGCAACCTACATGTGTCTAAAAATATATTATTAATTTTTAGAGACCTACATGATAAGAAATAAAAAAAAATGAACTCATTTTCATGAGTGAGAATAAAGAAATAAATATTCTTTTGAATTGATACAAATAGTGAAATAAAATTGAAATAAATGGATGTGAAAAGAAACATATGCAAACATTGAAAACAGAGAGAATGACATACTCATATGTAGTCCTTTTGTCGTGCACGACCCACAATAAAGAAGGGAAGCTAGTGGGTTGGAATGAAGGAATGAAGAATTGAAATGGTAGCAATTTTTGACAAATAAGTACATTTTTAATATTAATATATTAATATTAATTATGATATATTAATATTAATTAATATTGATATATCACAATATTTTTAATTCAAAAATATATATTTAATATTCATAAATTGTTATATGTAATTGATAAAGCATATACCAATTCATCTTGAAAAATTATATCAATGGTAGAATCATCATCTTGTATCTTAGTAGCAATCACAGACCATAGTTGAACTATTCAAACTTTGATTTTCCATTATTTATGGGTACTATCAATATCTCGCATAACATGAAAGGTTGCCATATAAGACATCAGAGTATTGAATGTAACAATAGAAGGCCAACATAGAAATAAGATTGCTTGTTTGTGTGAAATATATCAGCTGCAAAAAGCTAAACTCATGATAACATCTCATGTCTTGGGTTCGTTGGAGATAACTGTAATAGGTAGGTTGTGAGAGATAACTTGAATTGAGGGGGGTAACCATATTAGGGGGAGGTGTGGGAGGAAACTGGCAGTCACATGGCATACGTTTAAATGACTAATTTTAAAAATATATATTATCTAATAATTGAAGTAAAATTTAGATGGCATAACTGTAGTTTAAACATATTTTATTTAAATGTGCTAAATTTAATATTTAAATAGTTATTATATTCTATAAATTTGTTAATCATTATATCTTTTTCAAAAATAAAATATTAATTAAATATAATATATGATCTAATTAGATTGTTAGTCATATACCAAGAACCAGCTTGGAAGCAAGTGGAACAAAAGGAGCATTTGCCTCTCTTATTAACCATGTTGAGCAAATAATCAAACAAGGTTGTACTATCCTCCTCATTTTCATTTTTCTTCCTTTCATGTCTATCTTTTATACATGTAGCATCATGTAAATCACATTAGACTTGAAATAATTCAAAAATAGGTCAAGTACAGACTTTAGAAAGTTAACAAAGCATACATGAACTCTGCAATATCAACCTTGACAACTTATCACGTGTGTCAAATTCACATTGCAATTCATTATAACTCTTGTCTCCCATAACTTGTTCAAACTTTTGAAAGAATTGGTTTATATCCAATTTAGAACTTGTACAACTCTTTACACATGAATTTATACTTTCATTAATCTGAGTGCTTCTCATACCAAGTGTCCTTAAGCCTTTTATATAACATGTTGCCCATTTCTCTTTTATTTCATACATGGACATCAACCATGTGTTTTTTCCCATGTTGTGTCTTAATAATAATTTTTTGCTATGCATCCTCAAACTCTGTCTCATCCCAACAATGATACATACAATAATTAAAATTACTCAAGATACGAGATTCATCATTTTTCAAGTTTTTAAGGTGCTTCATTACATTCCTTGAAATATGCCATGCGCACAAGGCTTGCGGTACTTTTGGCATCACTTCTTGTAATGCTTGTGCCATTGCAGAGGCATGCTCAGTAAAAATAGTGAGTGGCTTCACATTCTTATGTGCATGCAAAAAAGTCTCAAAGAACCACTTGAAACTTTCAATAGTCTCACCATACAACAATGCAGCTCCAAATATCACCCCTCCTTTATAATGGTTTATGTCAGAGAAAATAGCAAGAGGTATACAATCACGATTTGTACAATAAGTTGTATCAAGTGAAACAACTTTTTCAAAGTAAGCATAGTCAATTAGCATGCGTGCATCAGCCTAGAAGACATTTGTAACTTGCATCTCCAAGTCCATTTAATGAGCATGAAAAGAGGATATATTTTCTACCATTTATTTTTCAAAGTAGTGAAAGATAAATCTAGCTTCATCATGCAACATGGCTTGTCTCCTCCTCAAATTAAGATAATTCTTTGCATCAACTCTTGTAAATCCCAAGTTGGTTCAACCTCTTGCATGTTCACTCATCAAATTAAGTGCTAATTTTTGAGTAATCCTAGCTTTTTCTATAGTTTCTAATCCCAATGCTTGTGCTGGTGTTATTTCATGATATGATCGATGCACATGAATAGCTTCAGGAGGCTGAAGGTCATGATTGTGATCTAGAAAAACTTCACTGATTTTGTACTTCCCATTTACTTGTTCAACTCTCATTCTAGCTTTGCAGCTTGTTCTTGCGTTTGGTCTAGAATTCTATATGTTCTTGTCTCGTTTGTCTAGTTTTCACACCCCTTCTTTTCAACAAACAAATAAGTAGTATGAATATGAGCCATCTTTTCTACTCTTGTTAAATTTCTCTTTTCAAACACCAAAACCTGTTCTCCAACCATAATTTATATCCAGTGTATAAGCCTATGACAAGTAAATTGGTTATAAATAAAACAAATATAGCTCCATAAAATAACTTCCAGCACATGTGTGTGTGTGTGTGTGTGTGTGTATAAGGAAGAATCGAAGAAGCAACATATATATAAAATTGTATCTATATAAACTTATCAAAAAATAAAAGAAGCAACCATCGATAATAAACGGTTCTGGAAAAATGAAAATAAATATGTTGGCCTTTTCATTTTATAAATCCAAATACAAATTCTTCTAATGATAAGAAGCACCCAACTTGCGGAAATACAATACCGGTCATTTCCCTTCTTTCTTATTGATGAAAATAGTAAGTTTTCACCAACCAATGTATGATTTCGGCAAAATCCCTTTTCCTTCTATGAGAATTTCTTCCCAAACTCCAGCAACAGACTTTTTTGAGGCAAAACATGAATTTCAGCAGGAGAGTGAAAAACAAAATAAAATGATAATGAAAGGCTGGGATTATTTGGTGAATTGATGGTCCAAATTTTGTTTCATAATTGATGCGGTGCGTTTTTGGGTCGGAGGAGGCACGGAGGAGGCTTAAGTCAGAGGAAAGAATCTAACCCCATTTGCAATCGCTCCCCCATAATGTGTTGTCTATGTATACATTTATATACTAAAGGTATCTCGGCCCACTAACGTATGTTTCGGCAATCGTCACGGCTCACGAATGAGTAATTACTTTTATGAAATAAAATAATAATAAAGAAATATATTTTGAGTAATCATCACCGTCTCACCAATGGATGTGTTTTTAGCGTCATCCTTTCTTCACAGATGAATGTCCTTACTTTATTTTTCATTAGATTTGCAACTTCTCAACAAATGAAAGGATTTCGCTTCGCCTCATCTCCATTACTTGCTTCAATTTGACATTCTTCCAATTACAAAATAGTTACGAGAATCACTCTATCATTAACGCAAATTTTGGCTTTCAGCTAGATAGATTTTTCTCAATCAACTTTAAAATCATTTCAGGTCATAATTAACACTTGATTTTCATTTTTAGTTTATCTTTTTTTAAGGGCTTTTTATGTGTATGTCATATTTCATGGACCTTAGCTTGACCCTTTAATAAAAGAAGAGTAATCATCAGTGTTCCCTTTTACGTTTGTTTGGTTGGAAGTGGGAGAAGGATTTGAAAAAATTTAATGAATTTTCCTTCCTTTATTTCGTTAAAAAGAATAAAAGAGTGGTATTCTCACTACTAAAAAAGGTTTTATATAAAGCCCCTTATATAATAATTATTACAGAAACTGTTATATAGAAGAGGTAGGATTGAGTGCAGGAGAATATATAATGGTTATTTATACTAACCATTAAATAATCTCTAGGAATATATAATGGTTATTAGGAAAAAATGTTAAATAATCTTATTTTTTTTTTAAACTTTTTTTCTTAAGTCTATATAACGATTGTTTGAAAACAGCCGTTAAATAGACTAGTTATTTTATAATTTTTTAAACCTAAATATTATTTAGTGGTTTTTAATAATTTACATTATATTATACACATTATATATTTAAACTTGATTTTTGTTTTTATATTTGGCATAACAGTACTTTGAGGACACATTCATACAGGAATATACTATAGCTGACATTGAAGAAATCTTTGGATAGTTATCCCATGATTTATTCAAGCAATTAAAATATATACAAAGAATATAAATGATTACAACCATTAACTTGCTCAATTTTAATTCTTTATATTTGTTCTTTATACTTAGGCAAAATATACTTTGGCCAATTTTAGTTTTTGGTTAACTTTGGCCAATTTAACTTGTAATAAGTTTTATTTGGCAAATTTTTTCTTGTAATTATTTTAATGTATACGAGTACTTTTAAATATATTTTAGATGTTATCATAGGAAAATGAAGTTAGATTTTGAATAATATTGATTAATGCATATGAAATTTGGTTTGTTTTAAAAATTTATTGCTAATATTGTTTGATGGAATTTTATTTTTTCATCTATTTTGCTACTATTAAGGAAAGAATGCAAATAAATGCTAACTATATATACACTCTTTTTTTTAGTAGTCTCTTCTTATTTGATTAAATTAAAATAGAACAAAGGAGAAAATTTTTTCAATAATTTTTTTCCTTTATCTAAACAAACAATAAAATTTGCCAAGTTTTGTTAATTTTATCAAAATTTTTCAATTGTAGTTTGGTTTTGGTGAACCATCCCTATACAATGTATTTTTAATAAACTCAAACACATAATATCTAATATTTCAAAAATTTTTATTTTTCTTAAATTTGACCCTAATTGATAAGGCTTAGAGTGGAGTCTAAAACTTGCATAATTATCATTTTGTGTATATTTTTAATTTAAGTTTCTATGATATTACACACAAACACATATATATTAAACATCAAATGAATTAGAAATAACTTTCTAAATGACTATATTAAGATTTAAAGTCTAAATAGAACAATAAAATAGTAAAATATGAAAGATCCAAATTATTACTCATTTCATCCTAAATTATAAGATAATTATAAAAAAATTATACATACTAATAAAATTTATTAAATACACTTTACAACTTTATTTTTTCAAAATAAAAAAATAAATATTTAAAAATATTTTTCATTTAATACTCTATTTATATAAGAATATTAAAGAGAAAGAATATAATGGGAAGGTTAATATTAAAAAATATTATTCATAAAACTTTATTTTTATTAAAATGTCTTATATTTTGAGACGCTAAAATTTTTTAAAAAGTATTTTATAATTTAGAATGGAGGGAGTATTATTAAAAAATATAAATATTTTTAGTCCATAATGTTATGATTAACAAATAATATCAAAGTTAAGACAAAATGAAGCAAAATAACATTTTCAATCAAACAATTGAACATAACAATAAAAATATTATAATTGGACCAACAAATTATATCAAATTTACTAACGCAATTATAAACTCAAGACATAAATATCACAATTGGACAAAGTAACAACAAATAAATCCCAACTCCAAGAGGAGGTATATTAGTGCTAGTTCAAAGAGTTTTTTCCCCATAGGCTAAAAATATCTATTTTTTTCTTTTCCGTCATGTTTTTCTTTTCACTAAAATTTTTATTTCCATTACAATTAAAAAAAAAAGAATTTGATTGGTATGATCCATGGATTACTTGTATATGAATTATAAAATATAAAAAATTTAGAGAAGAAAAAGAAGTCCCAATTTGCTATTGAACAATTTAGTATTTTCACATTCATTTCATGGGAAAAAAAAAAAACCTTTTTCATTTGATGGATTGATTTCTTGATGAAGCATAAGATAATAATCAGCATCAATCAAACCATTAAAATGCACTTTCTATCTAAGACAAAAATTTAGAATTTTCCAATCAAAATACTTTCTATCCAAATTTTTTTCCATATCTATAATAGAATCTTCTATTATATAATTCTTGATAGGAATATTTTTCATCATATCCAATTTTTTTATGCGAGTTGGAATTATAAGAAATCGCTTGATTATTATTTGCATGGAATGACGATCTATATCCATAAATATATGAGTCCTTCTTATCTTCATAATTAATAGATTTATATGGTTTTTTTTAATTTTTTTTGTTAATGAGTCTATTTCTTGTTTTTTTTGTAAAGAATTAATCCATTTTTTCATTTGAATGATGTTGGTTAAATTTTTATTTTGAGACACATGGCATTCATTCATTTTATTTTGTCATTTTTGGGAGACTAATTTAGACCATCCATTATGAGATAAATCATATTGATAATGATTTTTTAATCAATTTGTCCGTTGATTCATTACAGAATTGGGAGCACTCTTATGTTTTAATTTGGAATGAGATATTCCTTGTATTCCAAAAAAAGAATTCTTTATTTCTTTCTTAAAAAAAGGGTGTTCTATGATATTCAAAAATTGATTTTAATTTATACTTATATAAGTTAATAACTTGGGTTTGTGATAATTTGTGAAATACATATGCTTGTGACAAAGAGGATATGTCACAAAAAATTTGTGAATTAGTATTCCTAATATTGCAAATTAATTTTTTTATAGTAGAAATAAAGTAAATTAAACTTTTATTTTTTTTAATCACTTCTATTTCTTTCTTCATTTGTTTCATTATTTTAAACGTATTTATTGAGAATTTTTTTTATTCAAGAAAAGGTTGTGCATTGTTCTAGGAATTTAATGATATATAAAAAGATATCTATATATACCCTTTCTATGAAAAAGTTAAAAAAATAAAAAAAAATCACAATGAGGTCTCACAAAAGAGACTTAAATACAGTTAGGTTTCACAAATAAGGTAAATTATTATGAAGTTCAAAGTCCTTAGGGGTGATTAATTCTGAAAGTAAAAGGATATGTAACACACCAAATTTTTTTTAAAAATAATTTAACTTAACCATAGTAGGGTTACAGCCACCCAACACATTTTTATATCAATAATTTTAATATAAAATATTTTATAATTGGCTTCAACTCACACAATATAACATTTTAGATAAATTTTTACCTCCTACATGCCATTAGGCTAATTCACATTTGTCCATCCTTATACTCCAACAAGTAAAATAAGCAATTTAGTCAATTTTCAACACAAGTCAGTTATTTGGCCTTATAATCATGCCATTTTAACCAATCCAAAGTAAACCAAATATTAAAATTACAGTCATCCAAATTGTACCAAAAATAGAAATAGTTTGAAAGGCATGATTACATTTATATATTCATATAATTGATAATAAACAAAAAGCCCTAATATTGGCAATATAACACATTATAAATCATAAATTAAATACCTAAAAGAGACAGTGGATCTATACCACTAAGCCTCTGGGACTCCTCCACGTGTCACTCGTGGCTCTTCTCCTGAAAATTGTTAACCACATAATGAGACTCAAAAGTCTCAGTAACCAAAGCCAATTTATGATAGTGTATACAAACAGTTAAGTGTGTGCTTATTAAATGAAAATTAAAAATAATATAATTCCAACAAATGTAAGAAATATCACAATACATACAAACAACCATCCTTATATCCCTCCATTAACCTCGAGTCGTAGCCCTCACTCGGTGCTAAATTATTCGACCAAAGATAGATTAGTCTGAGCCCTTACAAACCACCTATTGAGCTCCAATAGGGGCGTACCACGTGGCACATAAATACAATAACAATAGCAAGTCTCCCAACACCTCCCACAATAATCAAACAAATTCATAATAATATTGCACAATTATACAATATTACAAAATTCATAATTTTCTCAATAATCACCCAATTAACATGAAGTAACACTAATCACAAATTAAAAGCATGGTTACCTTGTGGCTTTTTCAATAAATTATTCCTTAAAATTTCTCTCCCACCACAATCTTCACCAATAATACAATCTACAAATAACATATTATTTATAAATATTAGTTTCAATTTTTGAAACTAATAAAATAATTCTAATAATAGAATAAAAAATGTAACATAATTTTTAATCTCAATCTTAATACAAATCTAGAGTTAATACTATTAAGTAAAATTTTTAACTCCTCTTTTAATTATCAATAAACATTAATAATCTAAAAATCAGCTTCTAAACTAATTTCTATTATCAAAATTTTCTTTTTATTTCATAAATTCGCACCTAAAATATCAAAAATTAAAAATTGAGTCTCTAGCTTAGAATTATAATCCTATAGCCATAATAATTCATTTCTTATCCCAAATAATCATCTAAACCTCAATAAATCAACATATATTTTCAGATCTAGTTTAAATTTGATCCATAAGCCACAAATTCAAAGATCATCCACAAATTTATACTCTAGAACATTTATTATATTACTGACAACATTAAAAATCATATTTATTCAACATAAATTCATCCCTCTTCCAGATCTTAAATTTTCTACCACTACAAACTCAGAAACTAAAGAAGAAAGATGATTAAGAAAAAATTTTAGAACACTTACTTAGTCTTGAAAAGCTTAAAATCACACCCTAAATATCCTATTAAAAACTCTTATCTTAAAACCTAGCACCGGTGAACTTGGCTCACAGACGCTCTCTCTGCCTCAGCTCACGCACGAAAGAAAGAATGAAGAAATGAAGGAAACATGTGAGTTTTTATAAAAATTCAGTAGGTCCCACATTTTTTTATTATTTCTTCTTTCCTCTCTCTCCCTTTTTTATTATTATTATATACATAATCATTGCATTGCACCGAAAGCTGATCGCATTTTTTTCCTTCTTTCCTTCCTCTTTCTCATAACTTTCTCTTTCTTTCTTTTTATAATAATAATAATAATTTAATAATATTTTATTTATTTATTTTATTTATTAATTAATTTTTTTAATTTAGAATTATATCCTAAATTAGATTTAATAATCATTTTCTACTAATTTGCTTACCTTTAAATATTTTTTAAAATTTCTATTAACCCAAATTAACTATTAAAATTTAAATTGGGATGTTATAGGATGCAGTTACCCTTGGCTTATTAAAAGGGAGAAAACAAAGGAAAGAGGACAGAGGAAACATTTTGTGCCTGATAGTGGGAAGAGCAACTAAGGTGTTATCTCGTGATTTTATAGTTAGAAGGCAAACCCATTCTTGTGATCATCTTTAGTTTGAGGTAGGTAGGAGTTTGTGAAAAAAGAGGGTCGACGTTTGAATCTTCTTGCATCCAGCTTTGAGCTTCAAAGAATCTGATAGTGTGATCTCACGGAAGTAGGTAAATGATAAGATTGGTTTGCATGTACTCCCTATTAATCATTTAATCTAGTTTTTTATGGTTTGTTGGTAGAATAGGGCTGTCTCTTTCTCTCCTCATAGGTACATCAGTCATGGGTGGTCTCTCTCTCTCTCTCTTGATTGATATATCTGTCATGGGTTGTCACTAGCCTTGCATTAGTAATAGTGTATTGAAGAATGTAGTGTTACTTGGTTGAGCTGATCAGTCTGTCATGAGATAGTAAGATATGTTATTAATAGTTGAAACATAAGTTGTCAGTATAGTATGAGTAGTTGTCAATATACTGTGTGGCATGTAGGTTGAGAATATATTGTGTGTGTCATTAATAGATGAACCTTAAGTTGTCAATATGCCATGAATATTTATCAATATGTTGTATGTAGTATAGGTTGACAATATCTTATATGTGTTATTAATTGCTAAAGTTTAAGTTGTCAATATCATGTGGGTAGTTGTCAATATATTGTGTATAGTGTAAGTTTACATGAAAGATGGTTAATAGTTCTAGAAAACATCAATTTTTTTTTTCATATAGGAGAAAAAATTACATATGATGACTAAGGTAGTATACAATATGTAGGTAGGAGTGTAAAAATAAAAAGTATAAAAGAAGGGACAACTTATGAAGAGATGAGAAGAATGTTATCTGTAACACACCAAATTTTTTTTAATAATTTAACTCAACCATAGTTGGGTTACAGCCACCAACACATTTTTATATCAATAATTTCAATATAAAATATTTTATAATTGGCTTCAACTCACACACTATAACATTTCAGATAAATTTTTACCTCCCACATGCCATTAGGCTAAATCACATTTGTCCATCCTTATACTCCCAACAAGTAAACTAAATCACATTTGTCCATCCTTATACTCCCAACAAGTAAAATAAGTAATTTATTAAATTTTCAACACAAGCCAGTTATTTGGCCTTATAATCATGCCATTTTAACCAATCCAAAGTAAACCAAATATTAAAATTACAGTCATTCAAATTATACCAAAAATAGAAATAGTTTGAAAGACATGATTACATTTATATATTCATATAATTGACAATAAACAAAAAGCCCTAATATTGGCAATATAACACATTATAAATCATAAATTAAATACCCAAAAGAGACAGTGGATCTATACCACTAAGCCTCTGGGACTCCTCCACGTGTCACTCGTGGCTCTTCTCCTGAAAATTGTTAACCACATAATGAGACTCAAAAGTCCCAGTAACCAAAGCCAATTTATGATAGTGTATACAAACAGTTAAGTGTGTGCTTACTAAGTGAGAATTAAAAATAATATAATTCCAACAAATATAAGAAATATTACAATATACACAAACAACCATTCTTATATCCCTCCATTAACCTCGAGCCGTAGCCCTCACTCGGTGCTAAATTACCCGACCAAAGGTAGATTAGCCCGAGCCCTTACAAGCCATCTATTGAGCTCCAATAGGGGCGTACCACGTGGCACATAAATACAACAATAATAGCAAGTCTCCCAACACCTCCCACAATAATTAAACAAATTCATAATAATATTGCACAATTATACAATATTACAAAATTCATAATTTTCTCAATAATCACCCAATTAACATGAAGTAACACTAATCACAAATTAAAAGCATGGTTACCTTGTGGCTTTTTCAATAAATTATTCCTTAAAATTTCTCTCTCACCACAATCTTCACCAGTAATACAATCTACAAATAACATATTATTTATAAATATTAGTTTCAATTTTTGAAACTAATAAAATAATTCTAATAATAGAATTAAAAATATAACATAATTCCTAATCTCAATCTTAATACAAATCTATAGTTAATACTATTAAGTAAAATTTTTAACTCCTCTTTTAATTATCAATAAACATTAATAATCTAAAAATCAACTTTAAACTAATTTCTATTATCAAAATTTTCTTTTTATTTCATAAATTCGTACCTAAAATATCCAAAAATTAAAAATTGAGTCTCTAGTTTAGAATCATAATCCTATAACCATAATAATTCATTTCTCATCCCAAATAATCATCTAAACCTCAATAAATTAACATATATTTTCAGATCTAGTTTAGAATTTGATTTATAAGCCATAAATTCAAAGATCATCAACAAATTTATACTCTAGAACATTTATTATACTACTGACAACCTCAAAAACTATATTTATTCAACATAAATTCATCCCTCTTCCAGATATTAAATTTTCTACCACTACAAACTCAGAAACCAAAGAAGAAGGATGACTAAGAAAATTTTTAGAACACTTACTTAGTCTTAAAAAGCTTAAAATCACACCCTAAATATCCTATTAAAAACTCTTACCTTAAAAACTCAGATCTCCCGCACCGGTGAAACTAGACGCTCTTTCAGTCTCAGCTCACGCACACGAAGAATGAAAAAACGAAAGGAAACGGGTGAGTTTTTATATAAAAATTCAGTGGGTCCCACACATTTTTTTTATTCTTTTCTCTCTCTTCTTTCTTTCTTTCTTTTTATTATTATTATTATTATATGTAATGATGGAACGCGTAAACGCCGAAAGCAAAACTCGTTTTCTTCTTCTTCTTCCTTTTTTTTAAATACCCTTTCTTTTTTTATTATAATAATAATTTAATAATATTTTTTATTATTTTTTTAATTAATTTTAATTTTTTTAAATTTTTTTTAAATTTTAATTTAGAATTATATCCTAAGTTAGATTTAATAATCATCTCCTACTAATTTGCTTACCTCTAAATATTTTTTTAAAATTTCTATTTACCAAAAATTAACTATTAAAAATTTAAATTGGAATGTTACATTATCATTAATTATAAGGTGCGAAAACAATGGAAGTGAGATGAAATTTACACTCAGCATTGAGAGGAGCACACTTATAGATCTTTTTAATGAAGATAGAGTAGAATATTTAATTAAGTATAATGAAAAAAGTGGACACACACACACACACATATTTACAAATGGAAATGACACTGCATAAGTATCAATAGATGACCCAACTAAGTACCAACATATGTAAGTTGTGTTAATTGTTTTTATTAACATAGATAATATTAAAATGTAGTATCACTAATGTATTCGAATTGTAATTTTTTATAGGATAAATAATTTGTTGGGAGGTTCAGGGGGAGGCTCTTTATGTCTATCTAGTTTGTGTCCTAAGATTGAAGACTCACCATTAGAATGTGTTGTACAAATAGTGCCTACACCAATACTTGAAATGAATTCAGCAAAATGGAATGACTTGTTTGTATGCAAGGGCCAAATGTTTACCGATGTAATGGCCTTTTAGACAAACTTTGTACAACTATAGCATTGAGCACAAGTTTTCATACAAGTTTAAAAAGAATAATACAAAAAAAGGTTATTGCTAAGTACAAGGTTGAGGACTATCTATGGAATATTGTAGCATATTCAATAGGAAAACATAGTGAGTTTTTGAGAGTTAAAAGATTCAATAGCAAGCACATATACAATGCACAAGACAAGTTTATTGTTTCACACTGAACAAGGTCAAATTTAACATCACTAATCATTAATGATGCTTTAAGATCTACTATAAACAAGAGTACAAATGAAATTAGAAGATACTTATATAGAGAGTATGGTGTGCATTGACTTATAGTCAAGCATATAGGAAAGAAGAAAAGCATCGCGAGATATACATAATCTTTTACAAGATTCTTATATGGTAATCCCTTAGATTTGTGATTGATTAAGGGAAATTGATCCAACAATAGTTGTGAAATGGGATGCCTCAAATAGCAATAGATTTAAGAGGTTATTCATTGCATATGGATGTTGTATTTTAGGTTTTTTATATGGTTGTCAACACATACTTTATATAGATGGATGCTTTCTAAGCGATCTATACAATAGTACATTATTGGCAGCTTCTACTTATAATGCAAACAATGACTTATTTCTACTAGCATATGCTATCATGAGTGGAGAAACATTTAAAGATTAATCTTGGTTTTTGAAAAATGTTAAAGACACCACAAGATCAGTTGAGATAACATTACTTTCTAATAGATATAATGTCATTATTGGGGTTGTACAAGCTATATTTGGTGGCAAGAGACATGCATATTGCTACCGTTATATAAAGAAAAATTTTAGTGCAAAATATGTAAAATTCAATAGAGGTAAGAGAGGATGTTGAGGAATAGCAAAGAGGATGCACTCAAATTGCTTGATGCTATTACTTATGCTAGGCATTATGAGGAATTTTATACTACCATAGGAAACCTTAGATTATTCAATCCATAATTGGCATAATGGGTTGAAGCTCAAGGGGATGTAGTTTGATAGCTATAAAGCAATTTCCTTATAAATGATGGGATAACATTATAATAAATCTTGCTAAATCATTTAACGCTTGGATTGTGAAGGAGAAAAGGCACAATGTTGATGTTCTAATACATGAGAATTAAGTGAAATTGGCAAACAAGATGCTAGCATCTAAAATGACTATGATTCATTAGAAAAATAGGATAGGACCTAATATAGAGGCTAAATTGATGGAGCAAGTTATGAGGGCTGAAAATTTGCATACACAATTTTATAGGGAAAATTAGATCTTGATACAAACCTTTTCTCCTAATGAAATAATTCATTTAAATGTAGATATTGCAAAACATGAATGCACTTGTTTGGTATGGCAAATGAGTGGAATACCTTGTGTACATGCATGTACGGCAATAAAGTTGGTCATGGAAATGTGTACACATTTATAGATAAATGCTATAAATTAATGTCACAATAGAAAATTTATGCTCCCAGCATGAGGCCTGTGTCCACACATGGTATTCTGCATCCATGTGCATTAACAGTGTTCAATATGTTAACCCAAACTTTTTTGGAGCCACTGAAAACTAGAAGGCCTCTACGAAGGCCTAAGATAAAAAGACGTGAATCTTAATTTCAAAAGAAAAAGCTTTATCATTGTAAAAGATGTTATGAGGCTGGTCATATTTCAGGACTTGCAAGAACCTTAATCCATGTTGATTAATGTTAGGGAGATGCATTTTTTTTGTTTATGCAGCTAATATTTTTTTTGTAATTGCATATGATATTTTTTTGTAAATGCATCTGAAGGTGTAGTGTATCTACACAACCCGTGTTGTTATTTTTAGAATGAGTTGTCAATATTATGTAAATCTATGAATGATGCTTCTACAACTACTCTATATGTTGAAGTTGTAAATACTGATGTAAGCCCTATTAACAATGAATGAATAGGAAGTTGTCATTTCCCCTACCTTAGTTGTTAACAATTGCCATACAGTAATTGTGCATTTGCTTATATTATTGTCACACATAAAACATAGTAAGTTATGAATATCCCTTTCCCAGTTGTCATTCCCCCTACCCCCACTGTTAACGATTTTTATATAGTAATTGTGTGTTTGCTCAAATACTTGTCACACAAAAAATATGGTAAGTTGTGAATGTCCTTCACCTACCTAAACTTGTCAATTCCCCTTTCCCCATTGTCATTTCCCCTTGCTCAGTTGTTAATGATTGCCATGCAATAATTGTGCCTTTGCTCAGATACTTGTCACACCTAAAACATGGTAAGTTGTGAATGTCCCTCACCTAGTTGTCATTCCCCCACCTAACTTGTCAATTCCATTTTCTCAATTACCATTCCCACCTGCACAGTTATTAACGATTGCCATGTAATAATTGTGCCTTTGCTTAGATTCTTATCACACATAAAACCTGTTAAGTTGTGAATGTCTCTCACCTAGTTGTCATTCCCCCTAACTAACTTGTCAATTCCCTTGTCCCAATTGTGAATGGCCCAATTAAAAATTTAAACTTGTAAATACCATGATATAAGCATTAAAACTAGAAATCAAATTGATATTTAACATCTAGAAAGTGCAATATCTATGATCATTAAGTCTAAAAAGGTGATGACACTGTGTAATAAAGTAAGTACAGCTTTGGTATATTTACAAAATAAAAAAATTTACAAAGTAATCCTAAAATGATATGCACAGCTTAGTTAGCCTTTTTATCTTCTCCTTTTATCTTTGTGGGATCCTGATAATATAGACATCATAGTGGGTTCCTTCTCATTGTTACGATGATTGACAAAGCCACCACAATAGTTCAACCTTTTTCTCTCGGAGGTCATCTTATAGGAACAAAGCAGTTATATCAAAAATATCACCAATCTATAGTTCACATGTTATACTCAAGTGGTTGACAAAACATTCATACATTTGAGTATTCTAGTATGATATAATCATCCTCATTCAAGTAAGTGTTATCCCATAATTGTAACCATGTGATGACATGAACACCACAAGAATGACTACAATTAAAATTTATAACATAAGTACTAAATCAGTTAACTTAATTACAAGCACGAGGAAATCAAATATAAGCATTGAATCAATAATACTCATGTATCCTTCTGCATTCGAACTTTAGGCTACATTACATCTGGCTTTGTATCATCATTAAATAAATCTAGTTTAATAGTAAGGAGCATTTGGTGGAAGTAGTCCCTCTACCCAAAATTTAATAATGTCCATTAACTACTATGCATAAGGAAATGACAAGTGAATATGAAGTAAATGACAAGTGCAGACATACACAAGCATATGTCAGCTTTTCCTTTACATCCACTTATCCTATTTTTTTCCCTCTTTTTCTCAACTAGCTTCTTGCCATTTTTAACACTCTCATCCTCTTTCTTTCTCCTTTCATTCTTAGAAATACTAACCAATGAATTTAAGACATAGAAGTTTTTCATCTTGGTCTCGAACACATAGCACTACCAATAACCAACAAATAGGGTAGGATCAAATATAAAGTCATAATCTCTAATATTATATCCCAGATACTCAAGTAGTATTTCTCTATTGTTGTCTTCAATGGTCCATGCCCAAAGGTTATTTACCATTTTGACCATAAACTTTAACAAAAAATGTGCTTACTAACTTTCCCTTCATCTCATTTTGGTTTATGGCCTATGTTCCAGCAGTCATTGTCATAAACTGTAATTGGAAAAATAGTGTCAAAAGATCATTAAGTTAATATCCATACATTGGCAAAATCATTAACTACAATTTTTATACCCTATCGGTGATCCATCTAGTTCTACCAAGACATTGAAGTTCAGCACGAGTTAAGAAATATCCATACATCTGCACAAAAGTGTCGTTGAAGAAAACAAATAGTCTTTCATTAGAAACATAGTTTAGTTAGTATGTTTTTCCATCAACTGTGAGGACTTACCTCCCTCCCTTGTCTTCATCACATGATACTGTGCACATTTGAAATAAGTGCTCTTTCTTAGCTAGTTTTCTCTTCTGACAAGGTCTTCCCTATAGAGACTTCATGGTAGGTCTTTTATACCTTTATGATTTCCTAGGTTCCTTTACTTCAACAATCTATAATTTTCTATTCTCTTTTTTACTTCTTTTTCTTCTGCTTTATCTTCATGTATATTCTCCTCTCCTACTTCCCCTTTCACTTCTTTCTCTTCTTTATCCATACTTTCATATATAGAATTTGTCTTCTCTCCTCTCCCTTTTACTTCTTTCTCTTCTCATTCATCCCCATCCACTTTAAATTTTTCCTTATCTACTTGTTCATCTTCTTCTTCACCCACTTCCAAACTTTTCATATCATCTTGTTCATTGTTTTCTTGTTCCTCATCGCCTTCTTCATCTTTTGTTCATCATCTTCTTCCTTATCGGCTTCCTTTTCCTCTTCTTCATCATCCTCTTTAGAATCCTTATGTGCTTCTTCTATTTCATCATCCTCTTATTTTGTCTTTTCAACATTTTTTGAATCCCTTAGAAGCTTCAATTATAGGTTTGTCAGCTCCTTACCAAGTATAGACACCACTCTCGTATACATCTTCCTTATTTCTTACAAAATAAATATGTCTCAGTATGTGAAAATTGATACATGAATATAAGACCACTTTCTGTATATACCGGGTGATTGAAAGCATATGTTGGATAAAACTTGGTAGATGAACTACCATTTGCACTTATGGGATCATGCAATATACCTTGGATGCTCTACTTCTCTACCTTTACCCTTTTAATAACCTTCTCCTCATCCCAATATGTGAGGGCATCATTGAGCTTAAATACTTCTTTTTGGACATGAGGAAAATATTAGAATCAATAAACTTGCATAAGATTTGACACATTACTTTTAAAATATAACAATTTACATTCTATCAATTTATAAATTACAACTATACACTTACCATGAGGAAATAGATACATCCTCTAACATTCTTCCTTCCAGTTGTCTTCCTTTTACTAAATTGTTGCTTCCACATATCCACTTCATTACATAGTTCATTAAACACATATGTTGCCCAATTATACTTACCAATTGTTTTATGTGTTTCATGTACAACCTTCAAAACACGGTTACTAACCTCTATACTTACTGTTGGACATAATAGAGTTCCCAAAATATATATTAGAAATAACAACTCAAATTGAGCATCCTCTTTCTTGGCCGTTATCATTTTCAAAATCTTCTTGTAGGGAATTCTAAAGTAAGTTTCCTTTAAGTTCTTGAATGATTTGTCATTAACATATACTTCTCTAGTTATCTCCTTGCCACCTATGCTCATCAAAACATTTATTTTTCTCACTTTCCCTCTAATACATATTTCTTGGGTTGAGGAGTTAAGCGCCCATATCAACTCTCTACAAATATCGCTATGTATTTTTTTACATCCTATACTGAGCATTTTGTCAAACCAACTTTCTCACACTTTTTTCTTAGTTTGTCCTTTCCCTTAACATACTTTACAACTTCTGGAAAGTGACTGGGAGAGCAACAAGTATGGAAGGAAATAGTATATTTTGCGAATGTCTCTCTCTCCTCCTTTGCTTTCTTTGAATATTTCTCCTTCTTTGCTGCTAGCAACTTCTCCCATGCTTTTATCAAATCTCCCTATCCGTTCCCAATCAATTTATATTTGCCCTTATTATTCTTATAGAATTCTTCAACAAATTTTGCATAACCAGAAATATCTACCTTCTTTTCTCCCTTCATTTTCAATTGATTGAAAATTCACAAAGTTTCATATTAGTGAAAATCAAAATCACAACACATATGACACACATTAACCACCTCAATATACAACTATATATGCATGCTTGTTAATTTCCTAAGTGAACTTGTTAATGTCCTAACCCTAGTTATCATCAGCAAATAACCATTCACTTGTTAATATCATGTACAGTACTTGTCAATTTTCTAAGTGAATATGTTATTCACCTACAACATACTTGTCACCAGTTACCAACAAATACATGTTTACTTAATATTATATATATATATATATATAGTTAGTATAAAAAAAAAAACACACACACACATGTGTGTTAATTTTCTTACCATTAAATACTTTTCTCTTAAGATTCTTAATCTACTAGTTAAATTTAGATGTCAACATATAGAAATAAAACCTAAGAGTTAAGAATAACAAAGGCCTTGAAGATAGCTATACAATTTAAATCACAATAATCAATCACCATGTCACTAAGAGCTAACTTAGTGCTATGCTGGAGTAATCCCTAAAAAAGAAAAGGACATATGATAGTGGTAAGATACCATCTCTTTCAAAAGTGCATGAACATGTTTGTCTATGCCAGTTATAGGGAGGATGAAGTAGTAAAATCTCCACATACAGGGGCATCCAACAATGGCTATCTCATCAAAATTATAAGACATGCTACATACCATAAACATCAACTTTCCCTGCCCTTAGTTTGCATGTGAAGATGTTGAAAATGTCTCCTTAAGGGGGAAAAAATGAGTAAATGGATTCTTTCATATTAGCCACACTTTGTCTACTTATTTCAAATCATATACACCAGAAATTTTCAAATGAGAGGAGATTTTAAATCAATTAGAACCTACCTTCTTCCTCTTCTACATTGATAAAGTAATTCAAATTGATTAGTCAAAGGACATTAATTTCAAAGTTAAATAGCTATCCAGATTCCAAAGTGCTATAGCCTATACATTATAACGTATGCAAACCTTAACACCATGTTTTAACAAAATTTGGCATTTATCCCACAAATGTTGGTATTCAACCATAATAGAACAACTCAGCATACAAATCACGCACAATTAACATGATTCATATATATGATTCCATTCTATGAAACCTTAGGAAAGTTTAAAAGCACTTCAACCTAGAAACATAATACTAACTCCATTAAGCGTTGTGAAGTTTAAATACATCCAAAATCCAAAAATAAAATGAAAAAAAAAATTAATTTCAAATAATAATACAGCAATAAAGATTAGATAAACATAAAACACTAACAATAATCAAACAAGTATACTATAGTAATCCTTTTAGTAATTGCCTAACAATGGCCACAACAACCTAATTGAGTTCATACACAGCGTCATTTTTCAATTTAAGCATCGATTTGGTGCCATCAAAATTTTCCTCACAATAAATGGCTTTGTTTTTTATATCCTTAATGTCATGTTTTGCAAATTTAGGATTCCCTTCTCATAGAGCTCACAACGAGCAAGGAGCAAAGGGATGAATGGATCTTGTTATAGGGGATAAATGGTAGAGAAATGGAGAAACATAGCCAAATTTTGGAGGAAGATTGGACATGAAAGGTTTCTGTCTGACTTTCTCTCTTACTCTCAATCTTTAGTGTGATCAAAAGAGGAAAATGAAAGAGAAGAGGATGCTTCCTGATCTTTAAGGGGAACATTGAAGAGGCAATAGGGCACAAATGAGAGGGAGTTCAATAATTGGCAGAGTGGAAAGTTTCAAAATAGGTAATACCATGCTTGAAAATGGGTCCTCTTTCCTTTGTTTTTCCCCTTTAAATTAGCCAAGGACAAATGGGTCCTTTCACTTATAGAATTAATTGCCCTTAAGGATCATGGGACTTTAGAATAATTTATCTTATTCGTAAGACCTGGCTGTATTTAAGACTCTTCTATGGAACCTCATTGTAATTTTTCCAAAAAAACAATGTGAAATTGAGTTCGAAAATAAGATTAAAAAAAAGTGAAATTGAAGTTAAAAAATGAAAAATTAGAGGCAGAGCACGATAAGTCCAATTCAGATTTCCAGACAGCATTCAGTTTGACCTTTCATCTGTGTCTCTCCTCTCTCGCCCTAACCTAATTGGCATCTCTTCTCTAGCTCAATCTCTGTCTCTTCTCTAGGCTCTAGCTCTATCTCCGTCTTTGCTATCTCTGTCTCTTCTCCAACTTAATCTTTGACTCTCCGTCTCTTCTCCAGTGCTATCTTCGTCTTTGCTATCTCCATCTCTTTTCCAGCTTAGTCTTTGACTCTTTGTCTCTTCTCTAGCTCTATCTCCATCTTTGTTGTCTCTATCTCTTATTCAGCTCAATCTCCATCTCTTTTCTAGCTCTGTCTCCATCTCTTCTCTAGACTTATGAGATTAAAAGGTTGTAATTGTAAGGATAGATATTTAAAGTGTTGTATTTTATTATTGTTAGACTTTTGAGTGGTTAGATTTTGTTGAATGTTTTTATAATTAGTGTCTTTTTATTTAAATTGTATTATTTTAATCATGACCGGTTTGTCACCGGTTCAACCTCCAATTCAACCCTGATTGAACTACTAACCTATGACCTAATGCTATGACTGGTTCAATGACCAATCTAATTTTACGTACCTTGGTTTAAGGTGAAATGGCTCTTTAACACTTGTTTTAAACTAATATAGTGATTTTTTAAAATTTTCAAAAACACAAAATAATCAAATTCTTTTTCATTTTAAATTAATAATTTTTAGAGAATTTGAATATAAGGGATCATTGTTCACGATACCTTTGTCAGTGATACTATTTTGAAAAAAAATATTTACAATTGTAAAAGTAATTTTTGAAAATAAATTTGCTACCTATTATAACAGGCGAAACTAGAATTTGTTGGAGTAAATTATCTAAGTGAAGTAATGCTAATCATAGAATCGTAAAATTGTTGTTGTTATTTTGTATTATTTTTAAATAAAAATATAATTATTGTAGATATCAATGAAAATAATAAAAAAAATTTAACTGTTAACGCCTAAATTGTATAATATTATTAAAATATATAATTTTTTTAATTTTTTTATTAGTGTTGTTGTCAATAATTGTGATCCCTTGATTGTCTAATAGTTGATTAAATTAGTTGGTCAAAATTATATTTTAGTATTTTACATGACTAAAAAATAACAATTGTATATTAACATTTCTATGTAATTTATGAGACTTAATTGATATTAATTTTCTTCTAGGATACTTATTAATGGGAAAATGACATAAAATATCAATTAAATATATAAATGATAATCGAGTTTCTCGAAACGTCTTAATTCTTCTGAAGTTTTTAGGTACCTTTTTAACATTAATAATTTTAGGTTAAATGACTAAACTACCCTTATTTAACATATTTAAAATAGGTTTGACTCTATTTTTTCAATAACAACTTTTATTTAAGTAGTCACAATTTTTGTTTTTTGAGTTGCAAAAATTAAATAAGAAATTACAACTTTTCATATGAAATTTCTTTTATAATTGGTAAATAAGTTTTGAAAATAACCAATTCCAGTCATAATTTTTGTTTAAGTAATAGCAACTTTGATTATATGAAAAGCAAAAGTTAAACAAAACAATCATAACTTTTCAAGTGAAATTTCTTTTATTATTGAAGTCCAAATTCTAAAATAACAAATCACAACTTTTTTTATGTGAATTACAAAAATTGAATAAAAAATTATAACTTCTCATGTGAAATTTCTTTTCTTATTGAAGTCTAAGTGATGAAAATAATCAGTTACAATGTTCATTTAAGCAACACAACTTTGATTCCATGAATTGTAAAAATTGAATAAGGAAATCACAACTTTTCATATAAACCTTTTATTTTTTTTAATTTTAAATAAGGGACAATTTAGTCACTTAACTTAAAATCATTAATGTTAGAAAGGTATCTAGAAATTTTAGAAATTCAAGATATTTAATTATCATTTATATATTTATATTTTGATGGGATTTTATTGTCATTTTTCCATGTATAATTTTTTGAATCCTTTTCTATAATTTTTATATCATTTTTTTCTAATTTTTAAGTTAATTGATAGTTAAAGTTGTGTTTTTTTAATGGCAGAATGTCTAAATATAATTTTTAAATGTTAAAAGGAAAATTTTGTAATTTTAGAATACCAAATGTTTTTAAAAGAATGAGAGATAAAATATCTTTTAATCTAGGACTTTACACTCACTTTAGAACTTAAAAAGTGCCCTTTAATCCTTGATTTAAAAATATAATTAAAAATTATTATTTGATTCTCTTCTTATCGTAAGCTCCGCGTAACTATCAGATTAAACTTTGTCACTGATTGAACTTTGTTTTGTTTGTCTTTTTTTCCTTTTATTCATAGTATGTCGATGGAAGTCGAAGGAAACTGTACCATGCCAACTATGGGGACAACTATTCAACCGGCGGCCACCCACCACACTGAATTCACATTAATTTATAGTGCCAAGCTCTCTACTCGCTTCAATATAATTAATATTGATGGCCTAGACCAGTAATACCAGAGATATCTTCAGGTTGTTTTTTCTCTGTTTTTGTTGCGGCTACATGATCAGGTCTTCTCGATGTGGAAACAACAGTCATTCCGATGCCCCACTCCTATAAATACACAAGCATGGGCAAAGACAACCTCTCGCATATATATATATATATATATATCATCTTCTTCCTCGAGTGAGTTGTATCTGAGAGAGAGAGACAGAGAGAACAGAGTGGAAAATGGGTTCATTGGCTGCTTTAGAGAAGCCTCACGTTGTGTGTATCCCAAACCCTGTTATAATTTAGTATCTCAATTTATATAAATAAGTAAAGTAATGTATGTGTACTTGAAGAATCCATGAGTGTTTGAGAAAGCTTAATTACCTCGCGTATAGACAGGTACACAATCTACTGGTCCTTAGAACCTTCAGAGAGTTCAGAGATAATGAAAGCAGAAGAATGAGTCGTGTGTCTGCGGTTATCGACTGATCGATTTATATAGATCAGATTGATAACCGCCTTATTATATAATTAAAATAATTATATTATATTATCTCTGACTCAGTCAATTAATAGATAAGGAATAACCGATGGCTACTGGGTTGTAGGTTGGGCCTCTGTCCATTGGGCTCACTTGTGTGGTCCACCTATCATAATCCATACAAGATCATAAAGACCAATCTATTAGGCTTATTAATTAATGCTAATTCATAAATAATATTCCAACAATGTCCCACTTGGATTGCATTAATTAAGCAAGTTGTATAAACAAGCTACAAACAAAATTCAGAAAATGAAACTCCATAAAAAACACTGAATCCTATGGGAAAACAAGTGATATGATATCTCATAATCTGCATAAAACATGAAATTTATTTTAAACACAGCTCAATAAGATAACAACATAAATCACTGATTCCTATAGGGAAACAAGTGACATGCATAGTGTACCACAATAGAATCATTGAATCCTATAGGGATACAAATGATATAGACACATCTAACTGAAATGAACATAACTCACGGAAGAAAACAAAGCCTAAAGAGAAATTGCAATACAAAAGGTTATCAAAACTCCCACTAAACTAGGGCATCAAAGGAATTCACAATACCTATACAAGTTACATGATTTTGAAAAACTTCTACAGATAAGCCCTTAGTCAGTGGATCTGCAAGCATCAGTGTGCCAGGAATGTGTACCACACGGGTCTGAGACTCAGCAATTTTCTTTTTCACAAACATAAGTTTGATATCAAAATGCTTTGTACAGCTGGAATTTCTGTAATTATTAGCATAGTATACTGCAGATTGTTATCACAGTAAATGGTTAAAGGACATAATATTGACTCAACTAGCGCATGCCAGATATCAAACTTCCTCAGCCATATAGCGTGACTGTAGTCTCAAAACAAGCAATATACTCAGCTTTCATATAGATGAAACTGCATAAATGTTTGTTTCACACTTTTCCAGAGACAACTCCTCCAGACAATTTGGAAATATAGCCAGTCATGGATTTTGCGATCATCTAGACAGAGGAAAAATCTAAATCTGAAAAGCCAACAATTTCAAGATCTTCTGATCCCTTAAAGTCATAATTAGAATACCTAACAACCTCAAGAGAATTTGACCTTCTGTAAGGCAACATATGATTCTTTGTACCTTGAAGATACCTCATAACTTTCTTAGCAGCCTTCCAATGATCGGACCTGGATCATTTAAGTATCGACCCAGCACTCCAATTGCAAAGGCTATATCTGGTCGAGTACACACTTGAACATACATAAGGTTGCCGACAGCAGAAGCGTATGGTATCTTTCTCATTTCAGCCCTCTTCTTATCATCCTTGGAATACTGTAATTCTGACAATAGCTCACCTTTCTATACAGGAGCATGTGAAGGAGAACATGAATCCATTCTGAATCTTAAGTACCCACTCAATATAAGTGGTCTGTGATAAACCAAGAATACCACGAGATCTATCATGATGAATCTATATCCCAAGAATGAAGGAGGCTTCACCCATGTCCTTCATGTCAAAATGGCAAGACAATAGGTGCTTTATCATTGAGGAAATTTATTGAATTGCTGGTTAACAAGATATCATCAACATAGAGAATAAGAATGGCAAAATTGTTCCCATCAAACTTCTGATAGATGCACTGATCTAAGACATTCTCAACAAAATCGAGTGAAGTGATAACTTCATCAAATTTTACATACCACTGCCTAAAGACCTGTTTTAGCCCATATATAGATCTCTTCAATTTGCACACTAGATGTCTTTACTAGATTCAATAATGGTTGTGTCATGTATACTTCTTCATACAAATCGCCATTCAAGAATGCATTCTTGACATCCATCTGGTGAAGATTAAGATCAAGCTGTGCAACTAAAGCCATTACCACTCTAAAAGCATCTTTGGTGGATACCGGAGAGAAGGTTTCTATGTAATCAATACCTTCTTTCTGGTTGTAGCCCTTAGCTACAAGTTTGGCTTTATATCTATCAATTTTACATCTAGCTCCTCGTTTCGTTTTAAAGACCCACTTGCAATCTACTGGTTTAAAATCCTTTAGTAGCTCTACAAGCTCCCATATGTGATTACGGTAGATAGAGGAAATTTCTTCGTTCATAGCCTCCAACCATTTAGAAGAATGCGAGCTAGAAATAGCCTCTTGGTAAGATATGGGTCTAAACTATGAATAGTATTTGAACAAATTCCTGCAAATACACCATGTTATCATCTGGAATAGTAGACCTGCAAACCCTTTGGGACCATCTTGGTTCAACAACTAGATCCCTATCACCCTCTAAAGGTGATTCATCTTGAGCTTCATCTTGATCCACGACATTATTTCTGTCAAAA
>NW_026555336.1:26698405-26733442 GCF_029017545.1 Prosopis cineraria
TTGATTTGCCTCTTTGCAAGACTTGATTTGGTTTTGGTTTTTTATAAACTTGGGTTCTTATTTTGTTAACCAATGAGGATTCTATATTTGATATTATTATCGTCTCATTTTCCTAATTACTACTTGGTAATTATGGGATTAAAGGAGGAGGATATTACATTAGTCTACCTGGTATGTTTAGAAGTATTCTAATAATACTATCACACGTGTTTTTCTCCATGTGCATAATATCCAATACAATGCCTCAGTTCAAGATTGCGCCAATATGGGAGGTCAAAAAGATAGACTTTTTTTCCCATATATTTTTTTTACACCAATATTCTTTTTAGTCATACCAAAGAAAATATTAATGTCTTCACACGTCTTTCACCCATTCTACACTTAATCCCTAGTCAAACCATCTGGAGCATAATTGTGCTCTTGGTGATCATGAAAAGCTTTCTTCAATTTACAATATGGGTGATCTCATTTAAGAAACCTTTATTGGCCAAGGTAGACTGTTTTCCTTCATGCTGAAGTTAATGGTAGTTTGTGTACCACCCTCAAATTTACAGACTGATTTTTCACAATTATTAATTCAACAAATCCTTTTTTTTTTACTTTCTTTTTTTTTTCATGAAACCTTATCATGGTAGAAAATTTTCTTACCATGATACATCCAAGACAATATACCACAGGTCTTAAAATATCTCAAAAAGGCAATTAAAACCATGAGGGACAGACATAATCCTCATGGTCATATAAATACTTTAATAAAAAGGATTAGAGTTTACATGCTTCACAAAGAAGATATGTCCTAAGTTGGCACAAGATATATTGTATAATCCAAAATAAGAGGTAACGTAAAAGATGGTGTCTCATACACCATAGTTACACCTTTGGTGCTTTCTCAGCCGGACTCGCTCCTGTAAAAATATTAACCACGAGGAATGAGACTTAAAAGTCCCAGTAACCAAAAAATATATGTAATGATGCATGCGGATGTAACTAATCATGCGATTGCTAAGTGGGCACACAAAAACATTTAATCGAACCATATTTCCAAACAAACCGAACAGTATTAATTGCATGACTTTGCATGACTGCACCTCCCCCTCCTCCCCACCATGCTCTCGGACGCCAAATCACCCAGCCAAAGGTGAGTTGAACCAAGCGACACGCCACTCATTGGGTCCAATGAGGGCTTACCACGTGGTAATAATTAACCGAACAGGAATTCCCATTAACACCATACATTAAAATACCCTGACAAGTCACGCATCATTCAAATATCCAAATAGAAATATATCCGAACAATAATATCTCATCATGATAAACAAAAAATAAATTTTTAACCCACTTGGCAATAATTTCAAACAAGAATATATATACAGTATTTATTTTCAATTATTCATAATTTTTTCCAACAATAAAACAACACATAACCATTCACAAGCACACCCATCACAACACATTAATAATGGTTACCTTGTGTCTTGAATAACAAGTTCCCCTTCACAAACTCCTTTTTCACCACTCATCTATTTTGTCAATATAATCTACATAATTATTTCACATACTATATATTAATTTTACATTAAAATAAATAACTCTAATTTAAATAGTTAGAAAGTCTTAGATCTATAATCCATATTAACACTAATTTAAGATTTATGCCTCATTTAACTTCCCCAAATTCTTTTCTAAAATTCTCGTACCCTAATAAACTATTTTTTTTATCCTCAAATCATTTCTAGTATCACAATTTCATCTTCTTATATTCTAAAATTCGTCCAAAAATAAATTAAAAATTTTAAAATTATCCTGAAGCCTCAAATCACCTTTCTATAACCTCAAAAATACCTATTCATACTTAAATATTTAATAATCATAGGTTTATCCCTACATCTCAGATTCCACATAAATTCACCATATAGATCTAGATTTTAACTCAAAAATTCTTAAACATGAGTTTCAATCCTCAAGAAAATATTCTATAATATTTATTATATCCCTAGAGTTTTAACCTATATTGTTTAATCCATCATATCATCAGATTAACTATGCTATAGAAAAATCCTAATCAAAATATTTACTCTAATCCTACAAATAATCATATCACTAGAAGCTAATATTATTTAGAAAATAACTATAAAATTAATTTTGTAATTAAATAAATTTTTAAATGCTAATCTAAACAGGAAAGTTAGAACATACCTGAAGAAAAAGAAAATAATCCCCCCTTGCGAGAAAACGCCGAGCAACGTGAGAGGAAGAGAGAAAAATAATATAAAAATGGGATTGTGAGTCCCAAAATTATATTAAAAAAAACTATAGGTTTGAATTTAATTATTCAAACCTTTGGGCCAAAAGTTACAATTTCCTCTAAATTGCATCTTATCCTCTCATGCTTCCTAATGCACACACCCCCTCCTTTTTATACATGAAGGCACCTCTTCTCTTCCCTCATCATCTAACCAATGTGGGACTTAGAAACAACAACCTTCCACCCCCCTTTTTTTTGTTCCTTCTACCTTTCTCTTTTTTTTTAACACACACATAAAAAAAATTATTTATGTATTATATCTTAACTAAATATTGCTTATGTGGTTTTAAAATTTAAATTTTTAAATTCATAATTAAATACCTAATCATAATATTATTTCTAAATAACCTCAAATAATATAAATTCCTATTATTATCATTTTTTTTTCCTCAAACCTAAATTCCACAATTTCTTTATTATATAAAAATCAGGATGTTACAATTCTTCCCTCCTTTTAGAAATTTTGTCCTCAAAATTTAATAGATAAGCTTAGAAACTATGTACCTAAGCAAATAAATGTGGATAATCTCGCCTCATACTCTCCTCGGTCTCCCAAGTAGCATCACCTAGGGCTCCACCCTTCTAAATCACCTTCACAGTCGGATGGTCTTATTGCATAGTTGTTTGTCCTTAAAGTCCTCAATTCGCTCCGGTTCAGATCTAAAGGTCAAATTCTCCCTCAATTCCACTTCTTCAAGTTCAATAACATGGGAGGGATCCAGGTTGCACTTCTTTAACTGTGATACGTGGAACACATTATGGATACCTGCAATCTATGGAGGTAATGCAACTCTATATGCAGCAGATCCAATTCGCTCCAAGATCTCATATGGGCCCATAAATCTAGGTGTCAACTTTTTTGCCTTAATGGATCTACCAATGCCTGTCACTGGAGAAACCTTTAAAAATACATGATCTCCTACTTCAAACTCTAATGGTCGTCTCCTTTTATCAGCATAGCTCTTCTGTCGGCTCTGAGCTGTTAGCAATTTTTGCTTAATCATTGCAATCTTCTGGGTGGTCTGCTCTAACAATTTCTGGACCAATGATACTCCTCTCACTTAATTTTGTGTCCAACACAAAGGCGATCTACACTTCCTTCCATACAAGGCCTCATAAGGCGCCATCCCAATACTAGAATGATAGCTGCTATTATAAGCAAATTCAGCTATGGCAAATGATTATCTCAACTACCTGGTAGTTCAATGGCACAAGCTCTCAACATGTCCTCCAAAGTCTGGATCGTCCTCTCTCTGTTTATCCATCTGTTTTGGGGGTGGTATGCGGTGCTAAAACTCAGTCTGGTACCCATAGCCTTCTGTAGCGCACCCCAAAAGTTTGAAGTGAACCTTGGGTCACGATCTGACACAATTCTAGAGGGTATACCATGAAGTCTAACTATCTCCTTAATGTATATCTCAACAAATTTCTCTAATGTAGAGGTAAACTTGATCGCCAAAAAGTGAGCCGATTTGGTGAGTTGGTCTACTATCACCCAAATAGCATCCTTACTCGAGGGTGTTCTGGCAGTCCAGTGATGAAATCTATGGAAATATCATCCTATTTCTACTTTGGAATATCTAACGGTTGCAATGTTCCAGCTGGCTTCTGATGTTCTATCTTTATCTTCTGACACGTTAAATATCTAGAAACAAATTCAGTTACATCTTTTCTTCATTCCTGGCCACCACCAACCTCGCTTTAAATCATGGTACATTTTAGTTATACCGGGATGAATTGTATATTTGCTCCTATGAGCTTCTTCTAAAAGGATATTCCTTAATCTCATATCATTAGGTACACAAACTCACCTTTTATACCTCATCACTGTGTCCTCAGAGATGGTAAAATTTGGGGCCTTACTACCACCATCTCCTTCCTTATATTCCTTAAGTAGTCATCACTCTGCTGTGAGACTCTGAGATCTTCCCAGAATTGCTCTCAAAGTCTGCTACCTGGAGTGCGGCCATTTGATGTTCAATCACATCTACTGGAACATCATGAAAACTGTACTGGACATCATGAAAAACTGTTCCTAAATGATATTCATGAACCATCAAATGTGTAGCATGAATAGTCTTTCTACGTAAGGCGTCGGCTACCCCACTTAGCCTTACCTATGGTAATGTAATTCAAAGTCATAATCCTTCAGAAATTCCATCCATCGTCGCTGCCTCTCATATTAAGCTCTTTTTGATCAAATAAATACTTCAGGCTCTTATGGTCACGAAGATTTGAAACTTAGATCCATACAAGTAGTGTCTCTATATCTTCAGAGCAAACACAACTGCAGCTAACTCCAAATCATGAGTAGGGTAATTTTCTCGTGTGGTCTCAACTGTCTGGAGGAATAGGCAACCATCGCGGTCATTTTGCATCAAAACACATCCTAAACCCTTTTAAAGAAGCATCAGTGTACAGAGTGTACGGCACCACAGGGGTCAGGAATAGTCAACACTGGAGTGTGGTTAACCTCTTTTTCAATCTTGAAAGCAGATTCACATTTGTTATCGTCCAATAAATGGGGCATCCTTCTTAGTAAGCTTAGTTAAGGGCATCGCAATTTGCGAAATCCCTTAATAAGCGACGATAATAACCTGCTAAACCTAAAAGCTTCGTATCTCTATAACAGATTTTGGCTGTTCCCACTTTCATCACTGCATCAATCTTGCTAGGATCCACCGCAACTCCATCTCTGGACACAACATGGCCCAAAACTTTTACTTCTTGGAGCCAAAATTCACACTTGTTTAATTTGGCATAAAGCTTATGTTCCCTCAAAACTTGCAAGACGATTCTTAAATGCTCACCATGAGCCTCCTCATCCTTTGAATAAATAAGAATGTCATCAATAAACACTACTACAAACTTATCTAAATAGGGTCTAAAGATCCTATTCATGTAATCTATGAATACCGCAGGAGCATTCGTAAGTCCAAACGGCATCACCATGAATTCATAATGCCCATATCTCGTCCGAAATGCTGTCTTAGGTATATCCTCTGCTCTCACTCTCAATTGATGGTACCCTGACCTTAAGTCAATCTTTGAGAAAATTGCGGATCCCACAAGTTGATCCAGCAAATCATCGATTCTCGGAAGTGGATATTTGTTCTTGATGGTTACTTTGTTTGTTCAATTGTCTATAATCAATGCATAATCGGAGGCTTCCGTCTTTCTTCTTTACAAAAAGGATTGGAGATCCCCAAGGTGAAACACTCGGTCTGATGAAACCCTTCTCAAGTAGCTCTTCAATTTGCTTTTTCAGTTCCGCTAACTCTGAAGGGGACATCCGATAAGGAGCCTTAAAATTGGCCCTGTACCGAGTACCAATTCAATTGAGAAATCTACCTCACACTTTGGGGGTAAACCGGAGACTTCATCTGGAAATGCATCCGCAAATTCTTTGACAATTGGGATATTCTTCACGCCTTCATTAGTCTCAGCTTGGATAGAGAAGAAAACCATGTAGGCCTGGCAACCCTTCTTCATACATCTATCAACTTGCGCCACCGATAAGAAAACATGATCTTGAGTCTCGACTGGGGTCACCGACAAAGAAGATAAAGACACACTCCTCTCTCTACAATCTAGGATAGCACCATTTGCAGCCATCCAATTCATTCCCACAATTACATCCATACCTCTCAGTGGTAGGATAATTAAGTCCATAGTTGTTTTCCTATTTTTAAACTCGACCACTAGGTTAAGGCATGCCTTAGTAGTCCTCACAGATTCTCCCGCAGGAGTAGACATATTCATATCAAAAGGTAAATACAGCCAGGCAAATCAAGGTTCTTTACACAAGTTTCAGAAATAAAAGAGTGTGTAGCACCCGAATCAAATAGTGCAATAATATCATGATGAAGGATTTTGATGTTACCTCTAATGGCATCTGGGGAGTTCATGGTGTCTTGAGTAAGAGCAAACACACGGCCAGAGATAGTAGGATGTTGGGAAGGGTTCTTCATATTTGAGCCCTGGTTGTCCCCACAAAACTTTGCAATATGACCGGGTTTCCCGCAAATGTAACAGACCCAGCACTGTCCGGAATGACGACGCCTGCATTTAGTGCACTGTTGAGAGCTCGCTGTACTCGGGGTAGGGGTAGATATTGTTAGGCTCCTCTGTGACCCATGATAACTACTATGATAGCTCCTCTGTCCTTGGCCCCTTTGAAATGGACCCTTCTGCCTTCCTTGGTTCCATGAGCTACTCGAACCCTGATAGTTCTTCTTCATAATGCCTCCTGTGGGTTGGGAATAGGTTGAGAGTCTACTATATGAATACCCCCTCTTCTCTCTCTCAACCTCCCTCTTACTGCGAGCTACTACTTACAATTTTATTGCATATTTCGTCATAGTCTCGGATCAATTGCTCCCTCAATTCTAGTCTAGCCTTCTCCAATAAGTGCTTGGCCTTCTATCTAGAATCATCCCTATACTACAAGTATGTGGAGTATCTAGATAACTCCTGAAACTTAGCAATGAATGTGTCCTCATATAGGTTTCCTTGCTTAAGCATGGAACTCAGCTTCTTTCTCAGACCTTAACTTTGATGGAAAGTAATGCCTGAATAATTTTTTTTAAACTCCTCTCATGTGAGTGTCGAATCATCCTTGGGTCCTACTGTTTCCCACCAATCTCTTGCTCCCTTCATTAGGAATACTAATGCTACTTGTACCTTCTAATTACTGGTGCATGTGACTACTCAAAAGATGGACTCGAGTCTTTTCATCTAATCCTTTACCACAGATGGTTTAAGATTACCATCAAATGTGAGAGGGTTAAACTTCCTAACAGTTTCCCACACATCAATAATGGTCGGTGGGGTTCTCTGTTCCTCTTACCTAGTCTCCTCCCTTCTAAGCTCATAATCTCTCGGAATGGTAGGATGTGAGGAACTGCCTTCCCTTACATGACTCTCAACATGAGCCCTATCTCCATTCTCAGCGAACTTTATCTTTTTAGCTCCGTCAACTCTCGTTCATATTTTTGAACCTTGTCTGTTAACGTCTTTACAAGCACTCTCAATTCCGCCAAATCAGGCTCCTCATTTGGCGGTGGAGGTGGTGGGTGCTCATGTTGGGATCCTAAGTTACTGCGAGTAATAGGCATTTTTCTCTCCCCTCCTAAAGGATACAAGATATAAATAATAAAATAGCCTAGCTATATAATGGCCATACAATGAGAAGCACCATAACAATATATATTGCCAACCGACTATATGCAATGCACCACACATAATAAATACATATTAAATTCATATAAGTAATAGTTTCAAACAAAAGTTTAAATAAGTATTACTAAAATAGAGGCTCGAAACATTATGCTCTGATACCAATATGTAACACCCTCAAATTTATAGATCGATTTTTCGCAAATTATTAATTCAACAAATCCTTTTTTTTACTTTCTTTTTTTTTTCATTGAAACCTTATCATGGTAGAAAATTTTCTTACCATGATACATCCAAGACAATATACCCACAGGTCTTAAAATATCTCAAAAAGGCAATTAAAACCATGAGGGACAGACATAATCCTCATGGTCATATAAATACTTTTAATAAAAAGGATTAGAGTTTACATGCTCCACAAAGAAGATATGTCCTAAGTTGGCACAAGATACATTGTATAATCCAAAATAAGAGGTAACGTAAAAGATGGTGTCTCATACACCATAGTTACACCTCTGGTGCTTTCTCAGCCGGACTCGCTCCTGTAAAAATATTACCACGGGGAATGAGACTTAAAAGTCCCAGTAACCAAAAATTAATATGTAATGATGCATGCGGATGTAACTAATCATGCGATTGCTAAGTGGGCACACAAAAACATTTAATCGAACCATATTTCCAAACAAACCGAACAAGTATTTAATTGCATGACTGCACCTTATATCCTCCTTTCACCATGCTCGGACGCCAAATCACCCGGTCAAAGGTGAGTTGGACCAAGCGACACGCCACTCATTGGGTCCAATGAGGGCTTACCACGTGGTAATAATTAACCGAACAGAAATTCCCATTAACACCATACATTAAAATACCTTGACAAGTCACGCATCATTCAAATATCCAAACAGAAATATATCCGAACAATAATATCTCATCATGATAAACAAAAATAAATTTTTAACCCACTTGGCAATAATTTCAAACAAGAATATATATACAGTATTTATTTTCATTAATTCATAATTTTTCCAAACAATAAAACAACACATAACCATTCACAAGCACACCCATCACAACACATTAATAATGGTTACCTTGTGTCTTGAATAACAAGTTCCCCTTCACAACTCCTTTTTCACCACTATCTTTGTCAATATAATCTACATAATTATTTCACAATACTATATATTAATTTTACATTAAAATAAATAACTCTAATTTAAATAGTTAGAAAGTCTTAGATCTATAATCCATATTAACACTAATTTAAGATTTATGCCTCATTTAACTTCCCAAATTCTTTTCTAAAATTCTCGTACACTAATAAACTATTTTTTTTATCCTCAAATCATTTCTAGTATCACAATTTCATCCTTCTATATTCTAAAAATTCGTCCAAAAATAAATTAAAAATTTTAAAATTATCCTGAAGCCTCAAATCACCTTTCTATAACCTCAAAAATACCTATTCATACTTAAATAAATATTTAATAATCATAGGTTTATCCCTACATCTCAGATTCCACATAAATTCAACCATATAGATCTAGATTTTAACTCAAAAATTCTTAAACATGAGTTTCAATTCTCAAAAAAATATTCTATAATATTTATTTATTCCTAAGAGTTTTAACCTATATTTTTAATCCATCATATCATCAGATTAACTATGCTATAGAAAATCCTAATCAAAATATTTACTCTATCCTACAAAATAATCATATCACTAGAAAGCTAATATTATTTAGAAAATAACTAAAAATTAATTTTGTAATTAAATAAATTTTTAAATGCTAATCTAAACAGGAAAGTTAGAACATACCTGAAGAAAAAGAAAATAATCCCCCCTTGCGAGAAAACGCCGAGCAACGTGAGAGGAAGAGAAAAAAATAATATAAAATGGGATTGTGAGTCCCAAAATTATATTAAAAAAACTATAGTTTGAATTTAATTATTCAAACCTTTGGGCCAAAAGTTACAATTTCCTCTAAATTGCATCTTAGCCTCTCATGCTTCCTAATGCCACACCCCCTCCTTTTTATACATGAAGGCACCTCTTCTCTTCCCTCATCTAACCCAATGTGGGACTTAAAAACAACAACCTTCCACCCCCCTTTTTTTGTTCCTTCTACCTTCTCTCTTTTTTTTTAACACCCACATAAAAAAATTATTTATGTATTATATCTTAACTAAATATTGCTTATGTGGTTTTAAATTTAAATTTTTAAATTCATAATTAAATACCTAATCATAATATTATTTCTAAATAACCTCAAATAATATAAATTCCTATTATTATCATTTTTTTTTCCTCAAAACCTAAATTCCACAATTTCTTTATTATATAAAAATCAGGATGTTACAGTTTGTGCTTTCTTCACAAATTAGACAAGCTTTATGACCTTTTACACTATAACCAGACAAATTCTCATATGCAGAAAAATCAGTTATAGTACAACAGATCATAGGACGTAACTTAAAATTCTCCTTCCAATTTGCATCAAACACTTCCACACTTACCTTCTACAACACTTTCAAATCTTCAATTAGAGGTCTTAGATAAATATCAATATCATTTTTAGGTTGTTTTGGTCTTGAAATCAACATGGATAGCATCATGTACTTCTGTTTCATGCATAGCCGAGGTGATAGGTTGTAAATCACCAAAAAATAGGCCATGAACTATATATGCTACTAAGACTACCATAAAGATTCATTCCATCGGTAGAAAGTTCGAGCTTTAGGTTCCTGGCTTATTGCCAAATTCAAGAAACAATTGATCAATTTTCTTCCATTGAGGAGAATCAGTTAGATGTTGAAGTTTTTCTATCAAATATCCTCTTATTTGCATGCCACATTAAGTTCTTCGCGTCATTAATATTTGCAAACAAGCGCTTGAATCTTGGTGTAATTGAAAGATACTATAAGACCTTTGCAGGAGCCTTCTTCTCTTTGTGCCGTGGTGCCTTACATTTCGAACACTTCTTCTCCCCCTCAAGCTCTTTTCTATACAACACACAACCATTACTACATGCATGTATTTTTTTATACTTCATACCCATTAGACACAAGATCTTCTTGGCATCATATTAACGATTTGGTAGTGCATTGCCTTTTGAAAACATTATTTGAAGTAATTCTAACAACCATGTGAAACTTTGGTCACTCCACCCAGCTTTTGCCTTTAAGGAAACTAGTTTGAACACTCTAGATAACAAATTGAAATCAATGCACCCTAGGTATAAAGGCTTCTTCGCATTAGTGCACAAGTTATCATCCACATGCACTCGTTCAAAAGCCTTTTCCCTAACATTGCGGATCATGTCCTCTAACTAATCTTCATTCATATCTACTTCATCATTAAGATTATCAACTCACATATTTAGACGTGTTACTATAATTTTTCAATTGTTCATCATGCCAAATTCATACTGTATAAAATATTAGCATAATTTCTTTTAATCACCAATCTAGTGTTTTGCTTTTAATTATTTTGGTGATACTTTTTCCCAATTTTAATTTAGGATGTGGATTATACGATATGGGCTTAAAGATGGGCTGCGCAACTGCACTTTTCGTTCAAAGAATAAATTAATGTTAATATTACTTTAAAATAGTGCCACTCTTCATAAATGTAATAATTTTTTTTTTGGATAAAATTTATAATTTTTATTGACAGTGATGCCATTTAATATTTGACAGGTTGTAGCTTTTTCATAATTGGAACTTGAGAAATAAGATCATTATCTATAATTATGCTTTTTATCATTAAATCGTCATTTTCCTAGAATTTTAACGAAGACTTTTTTTAACCTTAATAATTTTAATGAAGACTTGAAAATAACATACTCTTAGATTAATTGACATTATTGAAAATGATCTGATAATAATGATAATGATAATAATAGCTTAATTTTTCTGGGTAACAATGGTGGCTGAAAATATAAAATTTTAAACTAAACAGGCTGGTCAAAATATTACATATATAGTCAATGATGAATGAAATTCCAGGGAAAAATCAGCACCGTCCAGAAGGCCATTGCTCTTAAAAACTGGGGATGAGGAAAGAATGAATAACAACTAAATTTAAGCAATAATTAATATATTAAAAATTAAATTTAAATAATTTAGAGGAAATAATGAATTTAAAATTTTTCTGGTAAAGTCTCCCCTAAAAATTAAACTTCTTGAGACTTTTAGAAAATTTTACAAAAAAAATTTGACAATTTTAAATTAAATAAATGATCACATGCAACAACAAGTTTTGAAGCCACTAACAATACTCCCAATAACAATCAATATCAGTAACTAAATTTAAGCAATTTTGGCATGAATTGATAAAAATTTTGATATAATCTTCTCTAAAAATTGAATCTCAGGACTTTTAAAAAATCTTACAACAATCTTAACAACAATTAAACACTCCCAAACAATAATTACATGTCACCATCACCACCACATCCACACACACAACGCACACACGCACCCACGCACACGCACACACACAATAGAAAAATTAACAAAAAAATAGAATGAAATAAAAATTCATATTTAAAAAAAATTAAGGGACATACGTGGGTGGCAGTTGTGGTAGCAGAGGAGGAGAGGTGCAACGTGAGGAGGGAAGAAAGGGGGGGGGGGGTTGGCAGCAGAGGCAGGGGGAGGAGAATGGGAAGGGGGTTGTAAGAAGGGTGTGGCGGCAGAGGAAGGGGAGGGGGCGTGGGAAGGGGAGGGGGAGGGGGTGCTGGGTTGAGGGAGTAGGAGGAGCGTTCAATCAAGAGAGGGTAATGGCATCAATGCTGGAAGGTAGAGGGCGTCGCACGCAGCTGGAGGAAATAAGCAATGGAGAGGGTTTGTGTAAGAGGAAAATGAAAGTGAAGGAGACAAGTGCGTATGGGAGCAAAATGAGGGGGAGCAATTTTTATTTAATTTTTTTTTTTTTACATTGGGGATGGCTTCGCCTAATGTAGAAAAGTAATTTTTTACATCGGGTAATGGCTCAACTACTATAAAAATTATAAAAAAAACTTTACCATAATTATGAAAATGCTGCCACCTTAACTTTTTACACAATTTACCTTCTAACCGATATAAAAAGTATATATAAATTTTATATTTTATACTAGTGTAATTATCACAAAGAACCTCAATTTTTCCTAAACTTCATTTTTTAAAAAATTCTACTTCACTACCACAAAAAATTTTCTCTATCTAAATTAATTCATGTAATTCAACAATCTCATTTCACTTATTGAAGCTATCGAACAATAATACTTTTCTCAAATAATCCAAAATCTCAAAATACTAACATTTAACGTTCCCACCAAAATCACTAATATTCACAATCCATCGCCAACCTCAAAACCAATCCATTTAATCATTAATGTAACCTCTATTAACTCAAAATAAACCATTAAATTTTAAATATATCACTACAAAAATCATAAATAAGAAAATTTTAACTTAACCCTAACTTTAATTCCTCAAATAAATTAATTGGGCAAAATATGTGCCATACAAACTCTTATTTCAACATTATTAGCTCCATTAAAACTAAATAATTAATTGAAGTATATAAAAACTCAAAATCTATCCAACCCTAAGTTTTTTATCATCATGAAATTAAAAACTAAAGAGGATGTGTAATTAAAAAAAATATTTAGAACACTTATATAGTGTTGAAAATTTTAAAATCTCATTCAAAATATCCTATTATGGAGCTAAGATCTAAAGTTTCTCTTCCCCTGTCACTCATCACTTTGTTCCCCGGCCTTGGAGCTGGAAGAAGACGAAGGCGTGAGTATATTTACTCTTTTTTTGTTGTGTGTTTGTAATGTTGGCAAGTAATTGCCTTTAAAAATATCTCAGCACCACTGAAAAGCGAAGGGGAATGAAATGTGTATTGTGTGTTTATGTCAAATTGTAAATAGGAATTATAATTGCCAATGGGTTGGGCCGTGGCCCACATTTCCCCCCTCCGTCGATGTTATAATTATTATTATTTTTGTTTGTATTATATATATATATATATATATATGTATATTTAACTGTATATAATATATATAATATTATATTGTATATTTATTTCTAAATACAATATAATTGTTAAATCATTCCACCAATGCTAACAAATGTTTACTACCTTCAATTTTGTATTTCTTCTTCATATACTAATTTAACGCTTTAAGAATATAACTAGAATCAATTTATCTTGATTATGATTTTCTCCAATTTCATATTAATTATTACATTAAAGCCCAATCCTATGTACATTTAGATGTTAGACAACATAAATTAAGTTTCCCTAAACCTCAATTTACCTAATAAACCATATCCAACTTTACTTAAATGCAATACATAAAAATTAGGATGTCACATAAAGCATCTACAAACATAATGAATAAATAGGCTCCAATTCCTATGAAATAAAAAGTGAACATCCTCTATTACATCTTGAAAAGGGTGTGAAAGGTCACAACCTTTAGTGATCATGCTAATAGCCTCAATATAGTCACAAAATATATTAACTGTTCGTAAGCCAGTATTCCAACAAAGAAGTAACCCATGAATGATAGCAAGCAACTCCACAATCACAAGTAGAACATTAGTAAGCTTAGAACTGAATCCTTTGATCCACTAATCTTGAAGGTCCTAAATGATTTTGCCACACCCTATTACTGCCATTTCTAAGCACTAACCCATCTACTTTAAATCTTACAACTTTACCTCTACCTATAGGTTTGCCTTTATTGCGTTTTTTCTCAAATCAATGAAGGTGCTATCCTGTTTAGATCTAAATTTGCACAAGCTCTAAAGAAGATAGAGCACACATATTGTAACATCCTAGGGAAATTTAACCCTAATTAACTAAGATTAATTATGATAATTAAGTAACTTGGTGTGGTGTATGGCCAAAGAGGTCTAATAGGTGTATTTGGTTGTGATTTTAACCCTACTTATGGATCTGAAGTGAAGTCAAACTACTTGGGCATTGAAAAGGTGAGAAAACCTAAAAGGAATGTCTATACCACATGTCATAGTGTACAACACATCCATCATGGTGCATAGGTGACAAACAAAGAAGGAGGGCCTCTTTGTGTCATGCATTGCGATGTGTGCTGTGTGCATCGTGATGCATGCTGAATATTTTGATACACTAGATCACGAACATACTAAAATTAGAAGAGGAAAAGGAGGGAGAAAATGAGAGCACACCTTTCTCTTTGCTAGGGCTCAAGAAGTTAGATGGTTGGGGACATTTTAGAGCTTTTATTCACCTAAGGTAAGATTTCTAAACCCCTCTCTTCCCTTTCTCTTTCATTTTAATTAAGGTTAAAGTTAGGGTTTGAGTTAGGATAATGGTTTTTGGTCCAAATGAGATAGGGGTTTGAACCCATTGGCTAAATAAAAATTTTGAGAGTTATTTTGAGCATTTAAACCTAGAAATTATAGGTTTTAACATTTTTGGTTGGTGTGCCTCATTAATGTCTGAAAATGAGCCATTACTGTGGGTTTTGAGATGGTTGGAAGTGATTAATGACAATGTAGGAGCTTAATGAAGCTATATAATACTAAGAAAGTTTATACACCTAATAGGTAAGCCTTAATGTGAGAAGTAAGAGTTTTGAGTGTTTTGAAAATTGGAAGATTTGAGTTGAAAGTATGTATTTAACAATGTTGATGAATTCATAATTCATTAATTGTCGATTAATCATTAGGGCACTATATTTGGCTTGGGAAGCAAACTTGAAAGTTAGTTATTGAGGGGTAAATCTTTGATCTCTAAAAAATTTGAGGTAATTGGGGGAACCCTATTTTAGGTAGTTGTTTGATAATTGAGTGTTAATGTGAAAATATGCTTTTTTGCATGCATGATTGAGTTTGTAAATATGAAAGCATGCTATACACTATATATTAGAATGTTAATCTTGATCTTACATAAAGGTTGAGTTAAATGTGAAATGAATTCTAAAAGCTATGTAGGTGTATTGAAATAGGAATGTTATAATGGGTGACATGTTATTAGTATGCTTGTGTAACATGAGAGTATTACATGTGTAGCTAAATGGAAACTTGAAATGTGTTACGGAATTTAGATTTGAAAAGGAGAATGTTTGTGAATATGACATTGATACTCACTTGGGTGAAGTGTTATCGTAAGCCTAACATGTTAATATTTAATAAATAAAATTGTGATATGAGAGAACGTATCATTTAGTAGGAGTTTGCCTAGGGAAGGAAGTAAATAAAAACCATATAGCTACCTTTCGGTATATGAAGGCTGAGCCTTTTCCCATTGTTTGTCGAGGAATTGTCCTATAATTTATTGAGAGACTAGAAACTAGCTATCTCTACCTATTTATTGAGGAGGTTAGCTTAGGGTATGCGACATCCCAAAGATTCAAGAGTGGAGAAAACTATAGTCTGAGAGTGATTTCTATAATCTTTGGTCAAGTCACACTTCATAATTAGTGAGCTTAGTTAGTCTAGTCACATGGACAAAGCCCTGTTTGATATTGTAACCCGCAGTTTTAGTTAAAAGATATAAGAAGGGTATAAGGAGGTTTTGATCATGCATATGTATTCATATAATATATCACATGATTGTTTAAGTTTGTGGCAAGTCATGATAATAAATTGGGTCATTGTCACATGTCTATGTGTCTTTTGGCAATGCGCCGTGTGATTCAAGATGAGAATTGAGAAAATGAATCAAATTAAGAAATGACAATTTGGTTACATGTAATAGTATATATTTTGAGAAATCAACTCCATTTATGTTTGTTTATTCAATTGATATACAATTGCATAGGGTAGGTATACTTTGGTTACAAAGTCACTAGACTAACCCCTCTCTTTCAATATTTTATAGGCTTTAGCACCAGTGTGAAAAGGAAAAAGCTTCCAAAGGCTTAGGAATCTTGGATTTTTACTGTAAAGCCTCTTAAATATCTTTTATTTTGTGTAAAGAGAGGGAGTTAAGCTTGAATTTAGGAGGCTTTACAACTGTTGCGAGCTCGGCTACACAATAGGTAAATTCTCTACTTCAATCTTCTTCCTTCCTTCTTGATTTTCTTCAATTTTTGGAAGAGAGAATTTCTGAATTTTGATCCTAAAGGCTTTGTTCTTATAAGCTTTAGTTTCTTTGGATCCTTGGGAGGTTGTTTTGACTTTCTACATGATGCCTTAATGTTTTGAGTAGATAATTGGATGAAAAGAAATGTTTTGGGCACAAATTAAACCCTGAGAGATTGGGTTTTGCTCCTCAATGGTTTAATCCTATTGATTTAGTTATAATTTTGCTATTTGAGCCAAATAAGATTTAAATTAAGATTTAATGGTGAAAGTTAGTGACACTAAGTGAAGGTTTTTAATTGATTAAAATTATATAAATTAAAAATTAACCCAGTGACAGTTAATAAATGATTTTGGTGGTTAAGTGATACTATGTAAATGGTTGGTTTAATATATGGACCATTAGGATGGATTATAACTCATTGATCCAAGTTATGTGGTATGAGTTATAGTCTTCATTAATGCTATTTGTCATGATAAGTGATGTGAATCACTTATATGTTGTAGGAAATTGTTGGTGGAACTTATTGAGAAGTTAAGGAATAAGTCAAGTCCTTTGTACAAGAAAAAACCCTTTTGGTACCAAAGGGTTGAGGTAATAGGAGAATTTATATTTCTTATTACTTTGTTTTAGCTATTTTTGAATAAATATTACTAGCTATCATGCATTACATGTTTTAAAATATTAATGTGCTTTATAAGGGGTTATGGGGTACTACTTTGATTATAGTGTAAATATGCTTTCTAATTGTTTAACAACAATGTTTTTATGAAAACGAGATTTGTTTACATGTATTATAATCATAAGGAATAGAAGTTGCACTTAAGGAAGTGTAACTAAATAAAGTACCTTAGATAGGCTAAGGAACCATTTAAGGGAGATTTATAAATGCTATACTACCTTAGAGTGTTGAAGTGGTCAATACTCGAAAAAGGTAGACACGAATAAAAGGTATGATCTCGGTGGGAGTTCACTAATGAGAAGGTGCAGACTTTTGATATTTTATAGTACAATGGCAGTACTCAGTATTGCCTTACATATTGTGGGCTCAGTACACTAAAGTGGTTAGTGTATTGAGTATTTGACACCTCTCAGTAAGGGAGAGAATCTGACATATGAAGTGTAAGGTTGAGTGCCTAGGCCAAGGTAGCCCTCACATGGAGAGTAAGTCAGGCTGGCTCTGGGAGAGAGTTAGTTTTGACTGCTCAGGATTCGTGTTGAAGAGGCATAGGTGGTTCGATGGATTAGATCATGCCTTAGATTATATTTTGTGTTTGTGGAGATATAAGTAGATATAAGGTTTACCTACGAGTTAAAGAGTGCTAGGAGACATTCTGGTAGTCATAAAAGGCCATACCGGCCTATGTCATGCATTCATGCATTTTAAATAGCTAAATTATATATCATGTTAAATTTATTATTCATTTATTCGATTATGGCTTACTTTGTAATAATCAATGTAGATTTCTCTGTTACTGAGATTGTGGTTTTTTCACCCATTTCTTTTCAATATTTTCAAGTCCAGGCGAAGGAACCAGTGGAGGACAAGAAAAGGAGCATAGCTAGGGGTTGTTTGTGAATTGTAAAGAACTACAACCCTTTTCTTTTGAGAAAATATATTGTAATGTATTTAGAATTAGGGTGCCAGTAGGATGTGATTATGTATATATGTGTGAGTATGTGTAGATTGTATGGCTTGTGTATGAATTTTTGTTTGCTTGTAGACTTGTGGCTAGGAAACTTGGTTATGGTGTGTGGGTTTAATGGATTTATTTAGTAGACTAAATTTTCACTACAAGCAAATATTTATTTTGATATATATGTGATTCCACAAACAAATTCAAAGTGGTTGCATTGCAAATGGTGTGCTATGGACAAACATACACCTTAGATAGAGAAAGTAGATGTGTGGGCTCCACAGAGATCTCTGAGCTAAGTAAAAATGTTTAACATGTGTATTTATATGTGTATATGATATTTGGAATAGTTTTTAGCCACTCTTGTGTGATTTGTGCATTTTGGAGGTTTATGGTCCATTTTGGGAAATGGCACCCGAGTGGTCAAATTTTAGTATAAAGGGTTTTTCTATCATTTAAATATTCTATCATGTTTTTTTAGTCCTATTTGACATGTCGAAAGTGTTCTCACAAGTTTGTGGCCATTAGGATGAGATTTGGACAATTTTGAAAATGGTTTTTACCAAAAAACTGCACTTTTACATCTAGGTATCCAAATCTTAATCCGACCGTTGGATTTCTCTAAAATTTAGGCCACAAGTAAAACCTTTTATAAGCTTTATGTGGGCTTTAAAATCATGCTGATCAAATAGCGAACGGAAAAACGGAGTACTCTGAAATTTGGTCAGGAGGAGCTGTCATGATAGCAAAAGTGCTGTCATGATAGCAACAGTGATGATGTTGCAACATATACAAAATTCAATCCGTCTGTTAGATCTTTCCAAAATTTGATATGCTAATAGTACTATTTAAAAGTGACATGTGGGCTTTGGAATCGCTCCGATCGTAGGTCGGATGATGAAATGGTGCATCAGGGAAGTTAGTCATGACAACAAAAATGACCAAACTTTTAACATGTCTAATTTTTAATTTGACTGTTGGATCTTTTTGAAATTTGGTACACTTATATTACCCTTTGAATGTGATATGTGAGCTTTAAAATTTCTTCGATTGGGGATCGAATAATAGAACGGAACCTCCCGAAAGTTGGCCCATGAGGGTTATCATGACAACATCTTTTTACCTCGTTTTTGCCTAGCTTGCTTCTGTGTGCTATAGGTAAAACCTATATATAATTTTTTATTTAAAAAAGATTTTAAATGTTTACTTTGAAATCATGTATTTGCTTAGTGATTTAAATGGTTTGTTTCCTAAGTTGGTTTTAGGATTAACTCCTTAACCACACTTAGTTTATTTGAATTGTGTGATTTTTAGATAATACTCGGGGCAAGTGTTACACTAGTACTCTCCTATGACTACTACTTTCCATCTCTCTAATGCATTCAGACAATCATGGATAAGATGCATCGAGTCTTCAACTACCTTATATATAAGAGACAATTCCCTTCGATTGCCAGACCTCTCTTTTGCCTCAATTCATATGTATGCGTCCTTCTATAAGTGAACAACCACATAAATGATTTAATTTTTTCTACCATAAGTAATCTCCAAATAATTAAAATTATATTGTTAATCTTTTTTTTATTTTTTTATAAATATGTGTGTGTGTGTGCACGTATTGAAAACGTACTGTATCCTATATTTTTAAAAATGAAAGTATCAAAGTATTGAAAATGTATTGTATCCAATACAAGTATTAGTATTTGTGCGTCATAGTTCCAAAATTGCCATTACTTATAAGGTGAGGACCTTATTCGACAAGTGTAACCCTTTGAGAACTCAAAAAAAATTTCTCAAAGATCACGTGGGCTAAATAAGTAATAACTTAAGTAAAGTCTTCATAATGACCTCCAGGGGTCTAGAAACCCCTCAAAGAAACTGACAAGAACTTTAACTAGCTTAAGATAAATTTTGACTCAAGTATAGGGCTAAACTGTGTGTGAGAGTTGGGTATGGCCTAAGATTAAAAGAGATAGGATTAAATGATAACAATTTTTTGGGTTAAATCAAATGAAAAGTCAAGGACAAAATTATTAAAAGGGAGTATGGATAAAAAGGAATTTCAACAATAAGAAATTAGTAAAAGAAAATTAGGGTAGCAAATAAGCACAAGAATACAAAATAACTACCTCCACAATAATTAAAAGCTTCAAAAATTTAGGATTAGCTTGCCTTACTAAGTAAGGATATTAAAGTTAGAAACTTTACCTAAAAAATGCTTTGATATGAAGATTCTTGGCTCTTCAAATGTTTTGAATGGGGAAAAAACTAAGCAAATAGTGTGAAAGCATGAAGCAACTAGGTATGGAATGAAATGTTAAGGCTTAAGGGAGAATATGTAGAACAAAGAAGGAAAAAGGGGAGTGGATAGCAAAAATGAGTAGAGACAGAGATAGAAAGAGAGTATAGAGAATATAGAGAAAAGAGAAATTCCAAGGAGAGGCAAAATAATAGCAATTTTTATTTCAATCAAAGGTGTGTACAAAGTAAATGATTTTATGTGCTTTTTTATAGGCTTTAATCCAACTTTAGAAATAAATGTATGAAAATGCCAGAAATCCTAAAATTAAATAAAAAGATAACAATAAATATTTAAAAATAAAAATAATTTAAATATTATAACAATTAAAACAAAATGCTCTTAAGACAAAATATCTTCGATCTTCAAATCTTCAATATTTTCAATTATTTATTTTTCTTTCCATCATTTCTTGTTCCAATCAAATAAGTTTTAATGAGGAATGTAATTAATATTAATGTTTAATAGAGAAAAGAATAACTAATTATATAAGATATAAGCAATAAATTCCTAATAGAAATATGTAATTAATATTTATGTTTAACAAAAAAAAATAATGTCAATTATATTGGGTATAAGCAAATTTTTTTGAAAAAATTACATGCAAGTCTTACACAAGAAAATTAATTATTGTGAGGTCTATTAACAACTGACATAAGGCCTGTTTGACGGACGTTTGTTGAAAGTTAACAATATGTGTAAAATTATCCTAACTTTAATTGTTTAGGATTTAAAATGTATCTTTTTAAAAGTTTAGGTTTAAATTATATATTAACCTATAATAATATTATAAATTTCTCAGGATATGAGAAGAAGGAATAAAAAAGATAAAAGATGATGATGAAACTATATAAAAAAAGGCTATAAATTGTAATAATGAGTAAAGCAGTTTTAATGAATATTATGGTGGATATGAATGAGATGATGTTGAGTTAACTATTTTTGTTCTTGCTGAGCGGGATTTTGATAGGTTATTAATGGCAGCAATAGGAACATAAGATATTTTTCACTATAAGCACACTTTTATATTTTTTTCCTGTTTTTTGTTTGGCATAATGAAATCTCATAATGATATTGGTAAAAAAATTATTATCATTCTTTGTTAGGACAAAATCTATAATAGATTCTTCTTCAAATACGTTTTTTTCTATCTCTTTATTTATTATAAAAGCATTTAGTTTTGTTATAAATGTTTATCTTCATCAATCAATTCAAACCAAGAAACTTACATAATCCTTTAAAATTTTTTAAAAAATTGATATAATATGCAAAATATACTTTTTTTCCTTTACTGTTGAATTATTATTGATTAAAGTGTATTTTTTAAAATAAAAAAATGATTAATATGCAATTTGGACACTGGACTGTAGGTTAAGAGGTGATTTGAGCCCTATATTTTTAAAAAAGTGCATTCTAAACTCTAAACAATTAAAGTTAGACTAAACAATTAAAGTTAGGGCAATTTCACCCCTACCATTAACTTTCAACAAACTTTTGTCAAATTGGGACTTAGAGTGCAATTTTTTCCAATGAATTTAACAGGCGTTTGTTGAAATTATCTCAAATTTAATTGTTTAAGATTTATAATGCTCCTTTTTAAAGGTTAGAGTTTAAATTGCCCTTATACCTATAATTCAAGTTCTAAATTGCATATTAACCATAAATTTTAATATAGTCTTTTAAAAAGTTATTTCAAATCCTTTTGAGGTTATGTGTGTGTAATGTTATAGTTGGAAATTTAAATTAAAAATATATACAAAAAATAATTGTGCGAGTTTCAAACTCCACTCTAAACTTTGTCAATTGGGGTCAAATTTAAAAAAAATGAAAATTTTTGAGATATTAGATATTATGCATGTGAGCTTAATAAACCAAACTCGTTATGAGTGGGGCCAGGCAGAGCCTTTTGATAGCTCAAATTGAGAGTTGGGAGTCGGTGCATGATTGAACTTGGGATGGGCTGTGGATAGATGACTATTTATTGTTTAAAATTTAATCTTTATTTGATTAACATTTAATAATTATTAGTTTCTTACAAGTATGTGGTCAATTTCGTTGTTCATTTGCTACCTCCCTTCTAATGCAGCTGCATGTAATCTACCCTCTAAGGTAGAGATCATAGGTTTAATTCCACTTATAACCTCAAGTCTCAATTCCTAATTTTTTAATTAAAAAATTGGTTTTTCATTTGAGAATCATGATTAAAAAACTATTTTTTTTCTTTTTTGGAAAGAGAGAGAAAGGATAATTCAAATATCACGTCTAATGAGGCATGATCCTCTTTGACAAATGATTTTTTTTAAAAAAAGAAAGGGAGATAAAAGAATAATTGATAATTCTATTTGTATTATAAATTCAGGACCTTCTTTGATCAATAGAGAATCAAAATTCCACTTGAAAAATACATTATATAGAGATGCATGGTCCACCAAAACCAAACTACACTGACAAACCTTGATAAAATTAACAAAATTTGGCAAATTTTATTGTTTGTTTAGATTAAGGAAAGATTTGTTGAAATTTTTTTCTTTGTTCTATTTTTCTTTAACCAAATAAGAAGACACGGGCATGAAAAAGAGTATATATAGTCGTTATTTTTTGCAATATATAAAAATTTTTAACTCTTATATATTCTAGCACTACATAATGTAAAAGAAACTGTATAGCCATTTTTAACCACTACATAGTTGGCATATATATAATAGCTATTTACAAATAACAATTATATAGTTTGTTCCAATAATCAGTCTCAAGTGCTTTTCAATAAACTATATAACAAATTTCTATAACATTCCAATTTTTACTCCTATAATTTAATTAATATTACTATATATTTATTAAGTAAATTGAGGCTAAGGGAAGCTAAATTTATATTATCTAAGATATAAAGGCTCAAAGGATTACGATTTAATGAAATAAAATATGAAATGAGGGAAAATTCAGATCAAGATAAATTGATTTCAATTATATTTTTAGAGCATCAAATTATAAATTTATAAAAAGGAAAAAGTACAAAATTGAAGTTAATAAATATTTATTAGCTCTAATTTTAATTTAAGAAGATTATTTCATGATAATCAATTTATAGAGCATCCAATGGCATGTGTTAATTTTTATTTGACACCAATGGCCTCCATTAATTTTTTTTATTTCACAAACATTAACTTCTCAAGTGGGACCCATAAATTTTTGATTGAAAATGACACGTGGAGCTCCACCTCAATAAATAAAGGTGTAAATCTAGTCATGAATTATTTTTCAAGGAACATTAGGCAACCTCTACTATAAAAAATGGATCATCCAACATCTTTCCATCAGTTTTAACTAAACGTCATTTATTTTCAAACTTATAGGACCCACAACACATCAATCTCTCCAATCTTCTTGCCTTCGTTGTTATTTTCAGCTCAAGAAAAAGGGACTCAAAGAGTTTTTTATCTAAAGATATTCACGAGGACAATGTCAACAAAGTAAAAGAATAAGAAGAAGAGGAAGAAGACAAGATTTCATTTTATCTCTGTGGCAGTTCAAGTAAAGTAGCAGTTTAAATTGTGGTGATACTACATATGAGAGAAGCTTGATTCAATCACTTGAATAATTAGTGGCTAAATTAACCTTTTCTTCTTCCTCTTCTTCTTTTACTTTGTTGGCATCATTCTCATGAATGTCTTTAGATAAAAAATCTTAAACCTCTTCTTCTTGAGCTGAGACTAAGAATAAAGGCAAGAAGATTGGAGAAATTGACATGTTGTGGGTCTTATAAGTCTAAAAATAAATGGCCTTTGGTCAAAATTAATGGAAGATGCTATATGGTTTGTTTTTTATAATAGAAGCTACCTAGTGCATCTTTATTTGATGAAGTAGAGTGCCATGTTGTTAGCACCAGTAGGAAAATCATAGTCTGAATTGTGTCTAAGGACATTGTCTTTAAGAGCTATTCTGCCATACTAGGTTGATGAATGACAGCTCCCTAGGATTAAACATACTCTTCCTGCAAAAAGTAGGGACACAGAACAATAAAAATTCTAAGAATAAACTTAGAGAATACAGTATATGGGAGGAGCTTAAGAACTCTAGAGCTTGACACTAGATCTAATGCATTCCCAGGCTATATATAGGCATAGCCACAAGGACCACCTTAAGTAGCAATAAAAGGTTTGAAGAAATTAAAAGCACATTAAGGAACTTTATTTGGAGGCTTTGAATGTTGAGAAGGTTATGGAAATTAAACATTTTTTAAAGTCATTAAACCATTTAAATGTTGAATAAAACTCCTCGCCAATGATGTAAACAATTTAAACACAATAAATGTGAGTTTTCTCGAGAAGCTAAAGAGACAAATTAATTTAAAACTTTTGAAAAACCAAATCTAATAAAAGCAACCAGTGCCTCTTCAACTCACACGTAGGGATTGTGTTAGATTGAAGTTGTGGATGTTGGATTGAGATTTGATTTTTTATTTTAGTTCTGGAATGTATGAATTCAATTGGGTGTTCTTAAATGTGTTCATATGTTCTTGTTCATATTTCTTTACATTTTAAGCTAGATCCATATTTGTTTATATGAATTTAGTTGGAGAGGTTTGTTTGCCACTTAATTTAGTCTGAATTGAGTGGCTATGAATAAGGTTAAATTACATTGTTAATTTCACTTCACTTAGCTTAGATTCATAATGATCATTTGATGCAATATTTCACAACACTTTAAAGGTTTTAGAGTGTTCTTCATTAAGTTAATTGTCATTACATGTGTGGTTGTAATTTTGGAATTCAAGGATCATCACAAAAGATTCTAACTTGAGCTCATCATCTCATTCTTTTGCATCAACACATTTAAATCAGAAATTACAAACATTTAATTCTTGCATTCTAGACATGGCAAAAATATATCACCATTCTTTTAATTTGTAAGCAATTGAACCATAATTTGTGTGCATTCCTCTCTTAGAAGATGACCTGAAATACTCTTAATTACATTCTAGTTTTATTTGATGGCCTAAACAACTACGGGATTCATCAATTGGCACCATTGTTGGGGAGCAACTAGCCATACAAAGTGTTGTTTCATTTGCTATTTTTAATTTATGTTCATTTCTGTTAAATCTGGAATTTATGATTGTGGTGGCTAGCATGTGTAATTGAGCATTTGATCTCTTTGTTGATCATTTTTGCTACTGGATATAGTCACCATAATATTGATTATGGACGTGAGTTCCAAAACTATCAAGGTTAGCTCAAGTTCTAGCAAGCTATGAGAATTTGCTTTGCTTAAAATTTTGCATGAAATTTGGATAGGTATAATTTTTGCTCGACACATAATTTTGAGCTGATTCTTGTTTTATTATGTTCCTGGTTATCTTAGGATTAAATGTTCTATTGAACACATTTTCTAATTTGGCCACTAAGTTGGTTAAATTTTTGCTTAACTGGAACAGGATTTACTAGAATTTCCAGTGAAGCAAACCCTAATTCAAAAAAATATTGGGAATTTTTAATTGAAATTTCTACTGTATAACCTTCTATGAGTTAATAGTTTTAGGTAAAAATTTCAGCTCAATTTGATTCAGGACCAGAGAGTTGTGTACTGAACAAGCACATAAGATTCACTGTTGACTCCCAGTGACATTCCAAGCAGACAGGGATAGCTTTAGATGAGCATATCTCTTTCCCTATTTGGCAATTCTATTTATAAAAATTCCTATGTTTAATTAAGTTTTTTAGTTGTATTTTTTTAGTTTTTATTTTTTTCTAATTTTTTCATTTTTACCTTCGAAAAAATTTTACAAAAATACTGATCTAGTGTGTTTCATTTTTGCCAGTTTTTTAAATTTTTGCTTAATTTTGTTTTCTTAGTTTTTATTCATTCCAGTAGCTTTTCTTAGGTGTGCTAAGATGTATAAGCCTTGTAGAACTTTCAAGGGCTTGTTCTTGTTGTTTAAACACTTCGGTTGAAAATTCATTGATTTTTGGATAACATGACTAGGTACTTTCATGCTAATAATTATGACATGCTTAATGCTCAACTTGAGGACATTTACACTTAACTTGATTTTCTATAAAGGTCCATTGCTAACCCATCTCGTCCTCAAGGCTCCTTCATGTCTAAGGCTTTTGAGGCTCCTAGTTGTGAGATTTGTAACTCTACCATGCATACCACTTTTACTTGCATGCATGCCTATGGAAATCATGATGTTGGGGCTATTTATCAACAATAAAGGCCCTACAACTTCCAAAATAATCAATGGGGCAGAAATTTATTTGAGGATAATTATGAAAGTAATGACAATTCAAGTTGGATGTGACACCTTATTTTTAGTTATGAAGGCAACCTAGAGGATATCCAACCTTCTCTATTCAAGATGGTGGGCATGATAACCAAATGCACTCTTACCTTGAGAAGTTTGAGAACACCATGAGAAACTTTAGCCAAAAGATGGATTCTTATATTTTCAATGGTGATTCTAAGTTGGATATATTGATCAAGAGGTTGGAAAATATTGGAACAAAGTAACAAAGTATAGATATGGCTGTTTAACAACTTGGGAACACTAATGGCATCTTTCAAGCTCAAATCAGTAGGAGAATTCTCCATGATGTGATTCAACCTCCTTAGGAGAGACCAAGTCTTTCTCATGTTCCTCATATCACGCCTCCTATTGCTAATCTTGGGGATGTATCTAAAACCCAAGTGTCCTTGGATGATGATGATTCCTTTCCTAGTTTTACATGTTCATTTACCCATGATTTTACTTGTGTGAATTGCAAATATGTTGCTTTAAATCTATCTAGTTTAGAAAAGCATGATGATTTGCATTCACATGAGCATGAAAATTCAATTGATATGCATGATTCATCCCATATAGACCACATTGAAGCACATGGTACTTCTACTTCTATTCATGATCATACTCTTGCTTCTTTGTATGATGAGATTACTTGGATGAAGTTAATGATTTGAGCATTAATTCTAGAATTTCTCGTGCGTCATTGATTGAGTCAAGTAATAGTAGTGCATTGGTACATTATGATGGCTCTAGTTCATCTCTTTCATGTGACATGCCTCCACATGACTTGACTTATGATAATTTGATTAATTCTAAAATTGTTGATACATTTTGTTTAAGTTTGCCTAACCCTTCTCTATCCTTGGAAAATAGTTCTTCTTTTGTAGTTTCAGGTGTTGAAGGGCCAAAGAAAGAACAAGAACATGGTGTATTGGCTTTTGTAACACCAATGGATGAAGATCATACACCATTAGGTGCCACTTTGATTGATGATTCCATAGACTTGTCTACTTTCACATTTTCATTAGATAAGTCTATATCTTTGCTTGAGTATGATTCTCCTTATATTTATGGCTTAGAGAGTGAATCTCATTCTATTGGCTCTAGTTCATTAGGTTGTGGTGAAACTCTTTATTCTTCCATTGATTATAATATTGATTATGCCATATTCTCTTTTGATATTTCACTTGATCTTGACCATTATGTATAGAAGAGTAGCTGTTTTGATGATTTAGGTGAAGCATTGGAGAGGAAGATCAAGATTCATGATAAGCCTCAAAGTGTAATAGAGACTGAATTCAAGATTGATTCTAGGCATCTTGAGAGTTTTTCTTTTCATGTTGATGATTACTATCACTCTCATGATATGATTTGCACTTTAGATGGTATTGATCATGAATCCTTTTTGTTTGATTTTAAGGATTCAATTGATGCTGTCATGTATTCTATATTACCTTTACTCTTAATTTTTTTACATTTTATGCACCTATTGATATGATTTTAGGAGCTAAAGATGGTTTTGGCATCTATTTGCATGATTTTACTCCTCCACAACTTGGTAGAGTTGAGTTTCATTTTATGAGCTTACATAATTATATCTATGATGCCATATTTGAGTTATTAGTTAGGGAGTTTGCATTTCCTACACCTCTATTAAGAACTAACCATGTGCTTAACCTTAAGTATGGGGGTGTGATTTTTATGTCTTCTAGCACATCTTACTTGTTATATGATGATTTGAGCTTGCTAGATTTTCTTAGGTGTGCTAGCTACTTGGATACTTCTATATCACATCTCTACATTTTTCTTGTGATTTCTTCTTTAAGGTATGAGGGAACCCATCAAAGAGATCACAATAAGAGGTTTCAACTTGAGGCCCTCCACTATAAAGATCCTTCTTGAGTTCTTCAAAAGTTGTATCTCTCCTTCCTATTCACTTTTTGATTGCTTTGGCTAATTCACAAATCACATAAAGGGAGCACTTATTGAGATATGCTTGCTTTTACTATTGCATAGATATGGTACACCCTTTCTTTGCTTGTGTTTGTGCTTGTGAATATCATTTTGAGTTCAAGTGTAGGGAGAGATATGACCTATTATAATAGGTAAAAAAACAAAAATTAAAAAAAAATTCTTATCTTTGATTAGGTTTTTGTTTTAGGTTTTCTCTTTGTTGCGTGTTTTCTCTCTGTTTTTTAAAAAATGATTATTTTTCTTGCATTTTTACATGCATTACAGATTTGAGCTTTATTCTTTCTATTATGATTTTGCATGCATTAGGGACCATGCATTATTTAAGTGTGGGAGAAAGTGTGTTTTTGAGGAAAAAAGAATCTTGTTTTGTGAGCAATCTTGAGTTTTGAAGATGATCTTAGTTTTTGCATTTGAGTTTGAACTCTTGAGATGTTGCTTTCTTTAGTTTAAATCTATTTTGAAACAATAGACCATTTGTTTGAGTGTAATTGATTAAGAGAGGCAATAATAAACTATATGGAAAGGGCTTTCAACCGTTGAGAGTTCTATGTTCCTTAGTTTTGTTAATCCTCTAAAACTTGTTTTCTCTCTTATTTGAGGCTACATTTGTACATTGGTTGCAGAAAAAATGATTATGACTATCATTAAAGTGCCCAAGGCCTTTTAGCTAACTCTTGGTTACTTGATTATCCCTTGCTTAGCCAAATAGAGCCTTTCTTTATTTTTATCTTTTTTAAACATTTGCCCTATTTTAGATAGATTGCCCGTACTTTCATTTGGTATGCTTATTTGTGCATTGACTACTTTAAATTAAACTTAGTATATAACATTTATTGGGATCCATTCTATTAATTCACATTGGCCATACCATTCCATTTTTATGATTAAGAACATTTCTTAAGTTGTATCCAAGTATTAGAAGCTATGCTTGAAAAACAAAAAAAATTGAAATAAAAAAAGGAAATAGCAATAAAAAACAAGAGGAAGAAAAAAGTGATAGAAAAGAAGAAAAAGATTGTAGAAAGAAAAAAATATCTGAGAAAAAAAGAGATCCAAAGTGGATCAAAGAAAAGAAAAAGAAAGAGTTTGAATGAGCAAGCTTCCTTGGGTTTGTTATTTGATTCACTTGTTCCAATTTATATAGACTCACATCTCATCTCTATTTTCTCTAACTATTCACTCTTGGCCATTTATTCACTCCATTCATGATCCCTATTATGTTAACTATTCTGTTTAGTTTTGAGCAGTCTTGTATATTAAGCATATTTACATTGTGGCTAGGACAAATTTCTTGAGCCAAATCCTATCCTTTCACATGCAAATCTAAGTTTACCTTTCATTGAGCATATTACATCCTTATGAAAGTCCATATGATTCTTAAGAATCTTTACATCTTAATAGTGGAGAGATAGAGGGATTTCAAGCCTATGGTAGGATGACTGGCCAAGGAACTTGAGTGATATTTGTACTCTTATATACCGAGTGCTTGAGTGAAACACTAATCTGGTGAGGTTTCTCTTTGAGATTACATTCTTGCAAATGGTTTACTTGTAATACAGTAAGATTTTCTAAAAAGATTGCATCATTGATTTGGTTCTTGTGATAGTGCATTGACTTTAAAAATTGGATTTACTCTTGAGGGCTTGCATCTTTGTGTATTTTCTTGTCTAGGTTTTTGGAGAGTTTTGCCTCAAGAGCAAAATTCAAGTGTGGAAAAATTGATCTATCTTATATTTTACATACTAAACACTTAGTTTTTGGCATCAAATTGTGCATATTAAGGTTTAATTATCGATTTTGAGCTATCTTTTCTATATTGACTCTATAAACCCTAATAATGCTATTTGATAATTGTTTTGACACTTTTAGATCTTAATTGAGAATTTGGGCATAATTTCTCTTTTCTGTCCTTTTTAATTCCCTTTTTAGAATTTATTTAGTTTTGTATCTTTTTATTTTTTGATTCTTCAAAAAGCAAATTTGGAATCAAAGAGCAAAGACTAAGTCAACTTTATTAGAGAATTCAAGAGCAAGAGAGAGCTTATTGGCATTTTAACTCCAAAATTAAGGGGGCTGAATTGGCACTTATTTTCCAATTTAATTAAGGGAGTTAAATGAATGATTAGGCAAGGAAAAGCATGATATGCGTGAATTAAATCTGATCCACAAGAGAGTAATACCTGACATCATTAAGGGAAAACAAGAGCATTTAGTACGTGATTCAATGCTGATTCAAAGAAGGCATTGGGTGACATCATTAGGAGAATTAACAAAGAGCATTTATGCATGACTTTATATCTGAATCCATGCAGAATTCACGTAGCAGCTAGCTGAAGCTTAATGAAGTCAAACTTTTGACACTTTAATTACATGTTCCTTGCTCCATGATCAACATTTTTTGTGTGCCACTTTTCCTTGCATTTTCCAGAATTATTTGCTAAATTTTTAATTCATTTTCCAGCTCATAATTAGCCACATTCAGATCTAGACCACTTTGGAATTATCACCCATTCACATTATTTACACATACATAAGCCTAAATTTCAAATTAGAGCCTCATTCTACACATTTTCACTCTCTCTCTTTAGCCATATTTTCTCTCATTTTCTCTCAATTTTTGTCCATATTTTCCCTCCATTCTTCCAAAACCATTTCTCTCATCTTCTTCGTCCACACCTCACATTCACCATCATTGCCTCAAGTCCATATCTATTCTTCCTCTCTCCTTCAAGATTCATGCTATTTTCTTTATTTTTTTGTCCATTATTCACGTCATCATCGATTCCTTCAATTCCATAATTTCGTCCAGCATACACCAATTCTAGATCTGATCTTCATCTTCATACATTCATGGAGACTTCTTAATGTTTGATTCAAGTGAAGAGGAAGAGCATGAGAGGCTGATTCTCCATTGAGTTTCAAGGAAGATGAATTTGTGATTTGAGTATTTCATATTTGCCTTCTTAATTTGTAATTTCAATTCTACAATTTCTTCTATTTTCTTTCAAGGATTCAAAATTATTGTTCAAGTTGGATTATTATTTTGATTCCAATTACATGTTAGAATGAAGTTGTGGATGTTGGATTGAGATTTAATTTTGTATTTCAGTTCTAGAATGTATGAATTCAATTGAGTGTTTTTGAATGTGTTCATATGTTCTTGATGTTCTTGTTCAGATTTCTTCACATTTCAAGCTAGATCCATATGTGTTTATATGAATTTAGTTTGAGAGGTTTTTCTACCACTTAATTTGGTCTGAATTGAGTGGTTATGAATAAGGCTGAATTACATTCTTAATTTCACTTCACTTAGCTTAGATTCATAGTGATTAGTAGATGCAAGGTTTCACAATACATTAAAGATTTTAGAGTGTTCTTCATTAAGCTAATTATCATTACATGTGTGGTTGCAATTCTGGAATTCAAGGATTATCACAAAAAATTCTAACTTGAGTTCATCATCTCATTCTTTTGCATCAACACATTTAAATCAGAAATTACAAACATTTAATTTTTGCATTCTAAAAATAGCTGAAATATATCACCATTCTTTTAATTTGTAGGCAATTAAATCACAATTTGTGTGCATTGCTCTCTTAGGAGATGACCTAGAATGCTCCCAACTATATTCTAGTTTTATTGTATGGTCTAAAGTGACTAACCGGTTCATTAGGGTTGTACAATCTCACTTCTTCTCCAAGCCCATTTACTAGCTCACCTTTATTCCTTAGCATATATACACCAGGAGTTCTCCTCATGTGGGCAATGTGGAACTTCTCTTTTTGACACACTCACACAATAACTACAACACAAGTGTCATTTTCAATCAAAAAGTTATGGGTCCCACATGAAAAGTTAACGTCCATCAAATAAAAATTAACAGAAGCCACTAAATGATTCATTTTTTAAAGTTGAGAATTTATTTTGCACCACCTTATAGTATAGACTACTCAGTGCTTTTGAAAAAGCAGTTGAGAGCCAAATATACACCTTTACCCAATTAAAAAAAAGAAAAGAAAAGAATGGGTTAGACAGAAAGAGAAAGCAAAAAAGGGTGGGGGATCAGATTTCATGATAGGTCATGTGCCCATTACATATGGGTGTCCATTATGTCTTGGCAAAACATTTTCTCCTCACCCAACAACTCACTTCAGTGCCTTCAAATAAGGGTGAGCAAAACTGAACTGGAGCCAAAACCAAACTAAACCAAATTAAGTTTAATCTATTCAATTCAATTTGTCCAGTTTAAAAGGTTCGATTTGGTTTTCTAAAAAGAAAACTTTGGTTTAAATGGTTCGGTTGATCTAAAAATAAAGAAATTAAATCGACTGAATAAACTAAAATATATAATATTTTTTTAAAATAGATATATAGTTTTTGTATTTTATAAAGATTATTTTTTAAAATACTAAAAAGGGACCTGAATATTACACCCTGATCCGCACATTAGGCTCACAGCCTCTATCCTTAAAGATTATTTTTAGTTTGATAAGAGTATAAAATCAGATCAAAAATGATGAGAAAGTAACACAACTTAGCCCAACCCATTTGGTGGCTCATGTAATATTCTCTTCATCTCATATTAACCCTAATGATTTCTCATCTTTTTATTATCACATACTCTGCCTTAGGCACTCCAAAGTCTAAGCCCCCGCCTCACCTCCGTTTGTCTCATCTCAATTCACCTCTCTTTCTTCGCCATAATTTCTACCTTAGTCTCATCTCAAGTACTCGGTTCGTCTCTCCTTCTCCATTGCAATTTTTATTGTCTTATCTCAATTCTTCATCTCAACAAAGAGATACTCTAAAATATTAGACTTCTCTATGCTTCATCTCAGTTGATGTTGTTCTCGTTAGGTAGTTTGCATGCTCCATGTCAATAGGTTGTTTCCTTCTTTGTTGGTTTCATATTCTTCTCAATTCTTTATCTCAACCAATTTCAATCTATGACATTCTCAAATGGTAGTTGTTCAATAACTAAAAAATCTAACAAAATTGAACCATTAAACTTTAGTTCAGTTTTCATTCGGTTACTTCCATTAGTTTGGTTTGGTTCAATGAAAAATATTAGTTAATTTTAGTTTCTCAGTTTTCTCAAATTAGAACTGAACCGAACCATAAAAACCGATACTCACTCCTACCTCCAAAGAAAGAGAAAGAAAAATTTGCTATCGGGGTGCACTCACAGAAGCTAGTTTCAAGGGATAGGTTATATTCTAAGATATTATAGACGTGCTTTAAAGCTCTTCAAGACTATGCAAATGGTTTGAAAATTGTCCTTAATTACTTATTAATGTAAAACGAGAAGGGGAGAGGGGAAAGGGAGAGAGAAAGAAGAAGAGCAAAAACCAAAACTCTTAGAATCTCTATTCAATGATACTCAAAAGCTTAATACGAATGAAAAACCTAACCTGATTTATAGAGGTCTAATTCATTCCAATGAGCTCAAATGATTTTGGAAATTGATTTTTATTGATATCCCATTTTCAAAGAGTTTTCATTTATTCTTGTTTCTTTGGAACCATTTGTTAAGCCTTTCCTACCACAGTAATGGTTATATTGGGGACATTAGTCTTAATTATCAAGGTAGTGTGATTTAAATAGTAGGTCAATTATGATGGTCATTAAAATTTCTCAAAATAATCCTTTATAGTTTCCCTAATATATAAATTTATTTCAAGAAACAATAATATAGTTGATCATTTTTATAGGTAGCCCAACTAACTATATAGTGGTTATTCTAAATAATTGTTATATAGTTCTTTTTTTATTAAAAATAGGGCATTACATTCTAGCCAGCTCCCTCTGGTAACAAAATAGACCAAAAACAATAAAATTCGAACAAAATAATTTCAAAAAAAAAAAAATCAACTTCATACACATTGATCAATTATTCAAAATCCAACTTTATTTCCTTATAATAAATTTTAAATCCAGTTAAAAAGTATATTAAAAAAATTTCAAAAAAAATGCCTATATCTTAAAGTAATTATAAGGAAAAGTTTGCTGAGTAAAACCTATTACAAGTTAAATTGGTCAAAGTTAACTAAAAATTAAAATTGGCCAAAGTAAAGATGTTTTCTCAAGTTAATAAAACAATATAAAGAACTAAAATTGAGCAAGTCAACGGTTGTGATCATTTATCTTTCTTTGTATATATTTTACCCATTACTTGAATAAATCTTGGGACAACTTTTCAATGATTTCTTCAATGTTACGCTTAGCGTATTCTTCTACAAATGCATTCTCAAAAGTCAAACATGATAATAAAAATTAAGTTTAAAC
>NW_026555336.1:26733542-26828452 GCF_029017545.1 Prosopis cineraria
TCTACCTTGGCCATTAAAGGTTTCTTAAATGAGATCACCCATATTGTAAATTGAAGAAAGCTTTTCATGATCACCAAGAGCACAATTATGCTCCAGATGCTTTGACTAGGGATTAAGTGTATGAATGGGTGAAAGACATTAATATTTTCTTTGGTATGACTAAAAAGAATATTGGTGTAAAAAAATATATGGGAAAAAAAGTCTATCTTTTTTGACCTCCCATATTGGCGCAATCTTGAACTGAGGCATTGTATTGATATTATGCACATGGAGAAAAACACGTGTGATAGTATTATTAGAATACTTCTAAACATACCAGGTAAGACTAATGTAATATCCTCCTCCTTTAATCCCATAATTACCAAGTAGTAATTAGGAAAATGAGACGATAATAATTATCAAATATAGAATCCTCATTGGTTAACAAAATAAGAACCCATGTTTATAAAAAACCAAAACCAAATCAAGTCTTGCAAAGAGGCAAATCAAAGTTTGCATATACGCGAAAGCAAGGAATCATCACATAAGTGAGTACATTGGTGCAAGAACTTGAAAAAGAAAAAGTCTAAAAAATTTTAAGGTGTGCACCGCAGCTCATTGAACAAATGCCAGGGCGTGTTCACCTCTGTGACACACGCCGCGGCTCGCGGCATCATGCGCCGCGGCGCAAATGTGCAAATTTTGATAGTGAATTTTGTTGTCAATTTGACAGCATTAGGGCCAACTTTCGACGTGTCCCAAATCTCCATCCGACGTCTGAATGATGTGAACTAGGAGTCTACAAAAAGCTTTTTTCGGGCTCTAACTAATGACAGCAATCTCAAACTCAAATTCCTTTTAAAATAAAAATTAGACATCCTTTTCAAAACTTACACATTTACAACAATTTTCACAAATTTCAAGTATCTTAACCATAACCAAGGACCACAAGCCACCAACAACAATACAACCACATACAAATCATCAAACTAACTCGTGCAATGCACCATAATACAAGAAATAATTCATGATTAAATTTTCACTACTCAGCCTTTTATTCCAAAAATATAGGTAGGGGGTGTTTGCCATAAATTTTCATTAAGATTTCTTAAATCATCACATAATATCCACTACCCTCACTTGTATTAGTATTTTGGCCCTATTATCATAACACATAATCAATAAACTCTCTCCCTAGGGCCCAAAATATCATTACAATTTACATCTCACTTAATGCAAGTAAGTAACAAAAAGGAAAATCCTAATTGGCAATCGAAATCGTCATACCCATAAGTTACCCAAACTAAGGAGGCTTATTACAAAAAGGTCCGATCCTAAGCCTCGGGGTATTTTCCTCTGTCCACATTTCTTGAACTATTCCCTAAAATATTGAAGATAAAGGGGTGAGTACAACTACTTGGTAACCCAGGTTTGACTAGCCCATACTAATACATATCCATTAGTTTAAATGCAAGTGACAGTTAATATTAATACTTTAACCTATATGAGACATTTGAAACTAAATATTTACTGTTCAGCTCACATAATAGCAACTACTTGGAAAATAATGCTTTTAGCACTGTTCATAGGGATAGAAGCAAATCATTAATAAGCATAATAGAAAAAATTAATAATCAACTCAAAATGTCATCATTATGGACTCAATACAGACAACAAGTGCCTTTACTCACTATATGCATGATCACACCTCCCTTATATTCTTCTTATTCCTCTAACAAGAAACCGTGGGCTATAACTCAATAGGATAGTATATATTCCTTGACTTCCCTAGCCTAGATATTTGTAAGGGGATTACTCGGTCAAGGCGTACCTAACTCACTTAAGATCACGGTTTCATCCCATTTCTTACACCATGAGGTGTCATACACCCTAGACTAGCTTTCTCATTGAACCGATGGATGACTAGCTAGGTTTGAGTCCCTCGTCGAACCAGTAGGACAGTCCTTCATTGAACAAGTGGGACAATATGGATAATCTAGGCAATCCATCATATAGATGGGGCCTTCCCACGTGGATTTATCATCTACTCCACTTCCTAGGTGAACTCTTGCCTCTCAAGATCATGCAATGCACATCCATGCCATATTTCACATGTATACAATTCATAAAACTTCACATTACACAATCATTGGATTTCTCAACACATTTCATGGAACTTCAAAACCAAATAAGTCGTTGAACTCTCAATTCACAATCATTATACCTCACACTTTTAAAATCATTGAACTTCTCTATTTTCAAACATCATTGAACTCCTCCTAAACAAAGATTCATTTTACTCCTCCATTTGCAAAATTTTTAAACTCCCAATTCGCAATCATTATATCTCATACTTTTAAACTCATTACACTCCAAATAAACATTAATACAAAAATCCACCACTATTGTTCTCAAAGAAAATTTTGTATCACAAGGCATAAAACTCATGAATTTGATCTAGTAGATATCTTCACAAATTAAACCACACTTGCATTTCTTTTATTTATACATTTCAAATAATAATTCATAAATCAATAAACTAATAAACACCCACAAGTATAAGATAAAATTTTCCTGGTTATCTCAAACCTTTGAGAGGTTAAAGGTTTCACCCCTCAACTATTTACTCCCGAAGCTTCCAAGAAGCTTGCATGGTGCCAATGACAGTTATACTACAAGTATTTACCATGCAAAACATCAATATTCATTTTGAGCTAATTTCTATTAACATTTCATCATTTCTAATACTCAAGATTTATTCTAAATTCATGAAGAAGTACCTATAAGGCTTCTTAGCTTCTTTTAACTCTCATTAATGACATTGAGCTCTTAAATGGGCATTAATGAAGCCATAATAATCCTAACCACCAAATTTATGGAAATTCAGATATTTAATGTCCTCCAACCACTAATCATCATAAGTATCAAGTTTACTTAGCTTAATCTACCCCCATTAACTCTATTTAAATCAATAGGTTCGGGCCTATAACTTCTATGGATCGAAAATCACCATTAGAAATCAAACTTTAACGTCTACCATCAAGAAAATGGAAGAAGAGAGAAAGATTTAATCAAAGAAGTTTACCTTTGGTGTTTATGAACTCCAAATTACTCTCAACAATCAGTTTCTTCAAGCCCTAGCTTAGCTTTTTTGCCACTCTCTCGTTCTCTTTTGTTTTCTCTTCTTTTTTACTTCAGATTCATGACTTAATACTATAAAAATCTGACTATACACTGCGGCGGATGCACAATGTGTTGCAGCACATGGCACAGAGGGCCTCTCCTAAGCATGTTGTCACACATACGTCGTAATGGACCAACCCCACGCTGTGGCGCGTGGCACATAATTACTCCCTTCAGAAATTCTTCCTCTTCTATTCTTAGGAAACCCAATTCTCCTTCGGACTTGCATATAGAACTGAAATTGAGACCAAACACGCCTATTAGACCTCTCTAGCCACACACCTTATAGATACACTTAATTAGTCTATTTATGCTTAATTAATCTGGGTTTAAAATTGAGGATGTTACAACCAAGGATAGTGTAAATGCAAGACTGGATTTGAATGAAATTGGAATACAGGAGGACTTACACCCGAGACCAAAAGGTAAGCAAACTTATTTTCTCCTAGCCTCTCATACATTGTGCAAGTTTGAGAAAATAAATTTTTGTGAATGTTTACATAGAATCAAAGTTCCTTTGGGATTTTTTTTCAAATATTATGAAGCTTATATCTATGAAAGAGTTGGAACTGATCGGTTCAAAATCTCATGATTGCTATAACATCTCATATATTTTTACTCCTTTAAATAACACAAGTACTTGTGAGGATCATTGCTTAAACCTTGATCATTAAGAAGAGAAAAATGCCAATCTGATTTTTGAGGACATATGCATTTTTTTTTTCGAAATTTATCATCAACTTACAAAATTCATAACTAATTCTATAAAAATCATATTTTGGTGATTCAAGTCTCCAAATTAAGCTTAGGAAGTCCTCTACAAGGGAAAAATAATTCCTAACTTCAAACATCCATCTATATTTAATGAGGGGTTTTCGTTTCTCACTGCTACAGTTATTTCCAGAAAATTTTCCAGTTTCCAGACCTTATTTTATAAAAATCTTATCTCATTATATACAAGTCCAAATTTAGTGATCTAGGACTTCATTTGAAGCTTGAAATGTTCTCTAAGTGACTTAAAATTTCAAGTTAATAATCACCATATAGCTACTACAATAACCTTACTAATATTGTTCCTTGGATAAATATTTTATCCTAGTAGCTTTTACTACACGTAAAGAAAAATATTTACATATCAAAATATAATCTATCCATGATTATATTTGTACTATGGATATATTTGTAATCTACTCTCATAGTTATAACTCAAAATATAATCATGAAACTAGGTATATATATTACAACTCCAAACTATACCAAAATAAAATTAAAAAGCACGGTGAAGAAGATAAATTCTTCATTGCTCTCTCTCCTTAGCATGGCTCTTAGATGAACCTGCACCTATTATTTGTAAGATACAAAGAGGGGTGAGATTTATAAAAATATCAGTATTATTAATCTATTCCAAGCTTCAAGCAATAATGGTCCACTCATATAAACAAGTTTAAACCATAAATTATAAAATTCAGCAAGTATAGACATACAATGGCCAAAGTAACATACTAGCAATAACAGATCTCATTGACTCAAATTTCATATAATTCACGGTAATAAAAATTTCTATAACATTAAATCAACCAATATTGCTATCATAAGAATTAGAGAAATACTACCTTTGATCAAAATACTTTCTTGTCCCAACTTTTCTTGAAAATAAACTTCTTTAGGCATCTCACAAATATCAAAGCCTAGAAGAATTATCGAGCACCACTATATCATATTTCACAATCTAATATGAATTCATAATTTCATATATACAAAATAAATAAATTCATAATTTAATTATAACATTTTATATTACTCTTATTATTATTATTATTATTAAGAGAAATTGCCTCTAAGATATATGTGTAATGATGCTTCCAATAAAACCCCTATTCCTATTATTATATTACTACTACCCTATAATAGTGTGAAACAACTCATCATGATTTCTGGTCGATGAAAATATGGACCCAAAATCAAGGAATAAATCCCACTTTAACTTCCTATATTAGCCACACAGATGAAACTCTCCCATTGTAGAGAAAAAAAATATATATTTTCTTTCTTTTCTCAAATCTTCAATAAATCATTATTCCCTTCTACAGTACACATAATAAATGAGACTCTTTTGTTCAACAAAAATAATTGAAATAACAAGGAAAAATTTATTTTTAATTTTCTTAATCCTATCTTAAGTGGATATATACATAATACCTTCCAATCATTTTTCTTATCTCAAAATACCCATAAGTAAGTTGTAAAAAAAATAAACATCTGACTAGCACTTTTCAATCCCATATTTTAACTTCTAAAACTCATCAATACATCTAAAAACTCATAAATTTATGCTTACCTTACTCCAAAGCATTCCACAGCTTTGAGTTTCTAAACTTTATCTCCCTAAGCTCGTTCTAAAATTTGAAAATCTCCATGAACTACTACTAGGTTTAAATGAAAGCTTGAGTTGAGTAGGTCCAGATTCTAGTTTTGCATATGGATTTTGAGCTAAAAATGATGGTATTTGGTTGACTTATAATGTCTCTCTCTAAACTCTCTAAAACGCCATGGATGATAAACTCACTTTTTCTCTCCCACTCACATTGCTGTATCCAAAAATAAAGAAGGAAAAGAATGAAAGCTTGCTTTTTAGCTTTTATTTGTTACATATTCAGAGAAAATGCTTCCATGTGGCCCATGAATAATTCTTTTGATTCAAGACATAAGCCTCACACTAATCTGCTAGGGAAAAAAAAATAAATTTTGTCCATGGGCTCATAATGAGCTTTGGTAATTAATTATTATGGAGTATTGGCACTAAGAAGAATGATGGTCTTAAAAGGCTCCAATATTTAGATTTTATAATTAATTCTTTTGGATATTTCCTAATCAATAATATTAATATAATTCTTTTAAATATTTCTTTCCATCAAATAATCACTCTTAATATCTTCTAAAAATCATTTCTCATATTTGACTAATATCAGTAATTAAATAGTATTCCTAAATTTTCCATTAATAAGCATTAAAAAATTTGGACATGACAATTGCCATGTCTTGATTCAACAACTATTACCTTTATCTATTCAAGGCATATTGAAAGAAGATTTAAGATTTACAATAATTAGACTTTGTTTCTATTTCAATGCTATATACAATAAAAGTTATTGATCCTTGTAAATTGGAAAAGTTAGAACAAGAAGCTTGTACTATCTTGTGCCAACTTGATATGCACTTTCTTCCTACACTTTTTGACATTATGTTTCACTTAATAGTGCATCTAATAAGGGAGGTAAAATTATGTAGCCCTATTTATTTGCAATGGATATACCCAGTTGAGAGATACATGAAAATATTAAAAGGGTATGTTAAGAATTCATATCGATCCGAAGTATCAATAGTTGAAAAATATATTGCTAAAGAAACTATAGAGTTTTGTTTTGATTACTTGTCAAGTACAAAATCAATTGAACTTCCTAAATCTCATCATGAGAAAAGACAATTAGGCCAAGGCACACGTGGAGTATCAATGAAGAGCATAAATCATGATGAATTACAAGAAGTACATTTATATATCTTAAATAATATTGATAAAGTTAAAGATTACATATCTTCTCATAAAGAACTTCTAAAGGCGGAAAATTATCAAATGAGAATGACTGAACAAAATTCATTGAAAGAGCACAATAGGACTTTTATAGACTGGTTCAAGCAAAAATTTTTGAATGAAAATAGTATTTTTGATATAGTTAAATGGTTGGTAGGAGATCCTAATGTTGATGTTATATGTTGGAATGCCTATGATATTAATGGGTATTCCTTCTATACAAAGTCCTTGGATGAGAAGAGTACGATGTAAAATAATGAGGTTATGATAGTGGTCAAAGTTATTCACTTCTCTAGCTCAATAGATAAGAAACCTACACTAGCATCGAAGACTTATTTTGGGGTTTTTGAAGAGATTTAAGAGGTTAATTATACAAAATTTAGAGTTCATATTTTCAAATGCAAGTTGGTTGACATCAATAGTATTCGTGATGATATGTTAGGATTTACAATGGTTAATCTTAAAAAACTAACTTATGGAGATGAGCCATTTATTATGACAAACCAAGCTAAACAAGTTTTTTATGTCACAAATCCAACAAATAAAAATTGGTCAATAGCACTTGAAGGAAAAAGAATGATTGATAGTGATGACAATCATGAATCAAATTTTGATATTTCTGAACCCCCTACCTTCTCATCAGGGCTACCAATTTTTGATGTGGTAGATGAAGTAGATGACAAACATGCTATAAAAAGTGATCACCATAAAGGGATATGGGAGAATATCCCTATATGAATTTAGTTTTGAAATTAAAGTATGTTTTATTAGTTCAATTAACTTTATATTGTGAGATTGTTTTTTCTAATTATCTTATCTTTAATTATTTTTTAATTAATTTCATTTATTTGAATTAACATGAACAGAGAGAATCAGAGTGGACATGGTGACGACATTCAGAGTCAACCTACTACAAGTCAGCCAATTAGTAATGTTACTCCTAGTAAGGAGTCGAGTCAGGGAACCCCTAATGAGGAGCCAAGTCAAGGCCATTATGTGAGGAGGGATAGACGTGGCACATGTTTGAGAGATTTGACATTAGGTAAAAGTGCTGGGCATAGGTTACCAATCCAATTCGATCAGAGATGGAATCTGATAGGGCCATATAAAGCCAAGTTTTTAAGTTTTATTAGCCTTCTACTCTGTACCAAGCCTCCTGTTGTGCTTGAGGACTAGCCTGATATGCCAAAACGTGTAAAGGAACAAATTTAGAAAAGTATTCAGGTAAATTATTAAAAATTAAAAAAAATGTATATGGTTATATATTATAGGGCAATTACTGATTATTATCTTATGTCTTAATTGTAACTCACGTACGATGTTCCATCCAATCAAGATTGTCAACACAAGTTGATTTCATACTATAAAACATATTGGAGAAATTTTAAGACTGATCTTGCTAGGAGATATATCTATTTTGCGGTGCTAGAGGTCAAGCTCATCCTAATCCTCTTGATACATATCAATTCCTTGATGAAGATACTTAGAAAGAATTTGTCAGAGTTCAGACTTTTAAAAAAACTTTAGTCTATTAATTTCTAATCGATTTAAATTTTATTTAGATTTATTTCAACTATAAAATCTAAAATTTAATTTATTAATAAGAAAAATGAGCTAAAGGGCAAGAAATTGCTTGGCAAAATCAATGCCACCACACCCTATCTCATAAAGGTTATGCTAGAGCTGATGATATATTGATGGCAAAGAAACAAAAGAAGAGAGAAGAAGAAGCTAAGTCTAATCCTTCTATACTCCTTTCTCCACCATCCCCTATCTCATGAGAGGGAAAATGGAGATATGGACATCAATATAGAAAGGAAGTTTTACAAGCGAGACAGCGTGTGAAATTGTTAAGAGGATTATAAGTAAAATTATTATTTCTTATCCTATTAAATTTCTATACAATTGCATAAATTATTAATTATAATTGTTATTTTTATATTACAGGATGCTCTTAAGAAGCAACAAGCCCAAGGAAGCTTTATTCCAAAGGGTAAAAATGATATCTTAGCAGTTACTACAGACAAACTAGAGTATCCAGGTCATGTGATAGGCATTGGATATGGTATGGGCATAAAAGACTATTTTAGAGCATATACGTGTCCCAATTCAAGAGGGGTAGTGATTAAAGAAGAGCTTGATATAGTGATATCTACTACCAGGCAGCAGACTAAGGATGAATTTGAAGCTTCATTTGTAGCCCAAATTCTACAAATAAAAGAGCAAATAAAGGAAGAGATGATGAGCATGATGAGCTCATGACAAGAGACAATGTTGAACCAATTCATACGTCTCCTGAATTTCATAGTACAAAAAGGAGTAATGTTCTTAAGCGTGTATCAGAGGCTCCTTCTGGTGACAACATTGGTGAACTATGTGAGATATTTCTAGAAGATCCTAATAGATGCTTGCTTTCTCTTTGCAGCGTCTACAACTTAGGGCCAACCATCTACCACAAGCAAATTCAAGATGATCAGGTGAGAGTGGTAGTTGAAGATCTAAAAATACCAAACACATTGTTTCTATTCCCTATTGATGAGGTGAAGATTGTAGTTAAAGCTGTTGGCAATTTTATCATATGGCCTAAGAGACTAATGAATATGGTTTAAGTTGTGGTGTGAAATTTTCATGATTTTTTATTATGTAGCAGCTTTCTTAAAATATAATTTTTTATTAGCTATTTCTTGCCTTTTTATTATGTAGAAGCTTTCCTCATCGAATCTCCCAAAACTTCTAAAACTTTTATTAATTCCACACCAACAAATGATCTTAACGACATAAAATTCATTGTTCAAATTCAAATATTTAGAAATGGATTTAGAGGTTGTGGGTAAGAAAGACATAACAGTAACAATTGAACAGGAAGATTTAGTTCAACTTCTGTCGAATAGTCAGCTTACCACACTACACATTGAATTATTTATGATGTAGGCATGCTTTTATTTAATATAATTAACTCAATAATCAAGTTTAATAAACTAATATAATTGCATTGTTGCAAGTACCTCCATCATTTGTGCATTACATTGGGTAAAGATGATAAGTTTGGATTCTTTTGCCCACATCACATGGTAGAGAAAGGTAATACTCTAGAGTTAAGGGCTAAGTACCTCCAACAGAGGATACGTGAAGTCAAGAAGGAAATTTTTATGACTCCATATGTGCATTTGTAAGGATCAATTTATAATTAATAGTTTTTTTCAACGTGAATTTACTTTGACTCATATCATATTTTGTAAGAAATATAGGTAGGTGTTTGTTCTTGCAATGAAGAGTAACACTATCATCTTTTTATGCTCCCTCCATTACAAACTCGGAAAGAAAATGAAGAAGACAATAGACTCATAAGTATACTTATGCAAAACTATTTAATTTAATTTCTTCTAAATATATTATTTACCAACTTGGTGATCTTGATCATAGGGTAATGAAAGCATATCAAAATGCGGTCTTATAAAAGTATGGATACGAGTTTAAAGATCCCACGTGGATCAAGCCAAAGGTGATTCTATACTTTATTAATATATTCAATTATTAGAATTTCTTACTAATTTTTTATGATTTGTTCTTATACAGAGTCGTAGACAACTAGTGAAGATGAACTTGTGTGATCTATATGTGATGAGACACATGCTCAACATCATCACATTAGACATGACCGAATTTACAAAAGAGGTAAATATATTTTTAAAATTTTTATTTTATTATGTTATTTTAGATTGATTAATAAGCCTCTTTGTGAATCATATTTGAGATGTTCGACAATTCAGATGCATTTCCTAAAGTTAAAATTAAAGACATTAGTATACGTTGGGTAACCTATTTTGGGGAGAATTTGTGAGGTTTATAAGACGTTTCATACAATTTAATAAGTTGTTAGTTTTAGAAAAGTTTTGAAAACTTTTGTTGACAGTTTTGATAGCTTTTTACAATGTAGACAATTGTTAGTTTTGATGGTTAAATAGTTTTGGATAGTTGATAGATACTTGACAGACAATTGTTAGTATTAAAAATTATAAATAAATTGTGCTATCTGATTTGGCTTTGGCAATTTTTATGCACAGATATGGGTAAAATCAAAAACTAAATATGGTATTAAAAAAAATCAAATACTTTTTTACGTCGGTTATTACCATAACTACTGTAGAATTTCATAGTTTTTACATCAGTTATAGTAATAATTAATGTAAAAATATATTTTTTACATCAGCTTTTTTACATCAATTGAGTTCTCAACCGATGTAGAAACATGACTTTTGACATCGACTAAACTCCCAACTGATGTAGAAACATAATGAACTGATGTAGAAGCATGACTTTTTACATCAATTAGACTTCCAACTGATATAGAAAGATGAGTTTTCACATCAGTTGGGCTCCTAACTAATGTAAAACACTTTTCAGATCGGTTGGGAGCCCAACCGATATAAAAAGTGCCCAATAATTTTTTTTAAATTTTTGAATATAGTTTCAACATTTCCTTTATAATTGATGTAGAAAATTTAGTCTACATCAATTGGATAACTGATGTAAACAGATGGGGACATTCTACATCCCTTAGAACAATATCACTTTTTAACCGCTGTAAAAAATTATTTTTAATCACTGTAAAATTTTTTTTTTATACTAGTGTTAGGAGTTTATTTGGATTTAGAAACATGATTTTACGGTGCTAAAATGATAATTTGTGGCATGAGACTAAATCTCTTGAGGGATATTTTTATGCGAATTTATGGACTAAAAAAGATGAAAATGGTGATACAAAAAATGAATTAGAGGCTAATTATAGTTTGTTGATATTTATAATTTGTTAGAAGAGAGTTAGAATTCTAGTTATTCATACTAACATCAAATATAGTATAAATAATAAAAATTGGAAGTGTGAGCTATATCTTCCAACTCTATGATTAAAGTTGCTTTATTGATTTCAATAATTGAAATTAATATATTATAATAGCATGCTATATGGAGATAGTACTATTGGTGAATATTGTAGTGGAAGAGAAGTTGTGAAGGGTAAATTATTATTGAAACTATAAGGTAACCATGCTTTAATTTGTAATTAATGTTGCCCACTGATTATTTGGAAAAATATTTGAGACATTTATTGAGAAATTATGTGGATATTTTATCGAGAAATTGTAGAATTGAAATGTTTTGCCAAGTCGGATGTTATATTATAATATTATTGGAAATGAGAAAATTGTAGAGGTTGTGATATTGTACATTTGTGCATTGTTAATATTTAATTGCTTGACTTTTATGGAAGGTATTGGGAGATTTGTTATTATATTTTTATGTCACATGGTATGCCCATATTGGAAGCTCAATAGATGGCTTGTAAGGGCTCGAGTTAGTCTACCTTTGGCCGGGTAATTTAGCAATAAGTAAAAGTTACGACTCGAGGTTAATGAAAAAAGATAAGAATGCTTGTTTGTCATACAATATAATATATCTTGTATTTTTTTTAAAATGTATTAGTTTTCCCCAATTAACAAGTTCACATATAATTGTTTGTATACATTATTATAAATTAACATTGATTATTAGGACTTTTTAGTATCACCCTTGTGGTTAACATTTTCGGTACAATAACTGAATGTGGCATTCAGTGAAGCCCTTAAGGCTCAATGGTATAGAACCACTTCCTCCTTTTGTGTTGTTATGATTTTTAATGATGCATTATTGACAATGTTCAGGGATTTTGTTATTTATTGAACATATTGACCTATGTTTTGTAACATCCTCAATTTTAAATCCAATTAATTAAGCTTAAATATATTAGTAAAGTGAATCTTTAAGATGTGTGGTCAGAGAGGCCTAATGAGTGTGTTTGATCTCGATTTTAGTACCAAACGCGGGTCTAAAGAAGGATCGAGTTACCCGAGGATAGAAGAGGAATAATTTCTAAAGGGAGCAATTCTCTGCCCTGCGCCACGGTGTGGGGTTGGTCCGCCGCGGTGCATGCGTGACAACATGCCTGGAAGAAGCTCTCTATGCCATGCGTCATAGCGCATTGTGCGTCCGCCACGGCACATAGCTAGAATTTTACAGTATTAAGTCATGAATCGAAAGTGAAAAAGAAGAGGAAACAAAAGAGATTGAGAGAGTGGCAAAACAGTTGAGCTAGGGCTTATAGAAACTAACTATTGGGAGTAATTTGAAGCTCATAAACACTCAAGGTAAGCTTCCTTTCTTAAATCTTCCTCTCTTCCATTTTCTTAATAGTAGAGATTAGGGTTTGATTGCTAATGGTGATTTTTAGGCCCTAAAAGTTGTGGGCTTGAACCCATTGACTTAAATAGAGTTAATGGGGGTAGATTGAGCTAAGTAAACTTGATATTTATGGTTTTATGATGATTGGTGGTTAGAGGACACTAAGTGTCTGAAATTTTTATAAATTTGATGGTTAGGAATAATGTGGCTTCATTAATGCCCATTTAAGAGCTTAATGTCATAAATGAGAGTTACAGGAAACTAAGAAACCTTATGTGTACTTCTACATGAGTTTAGACTAAATTTTGAGTATTAAGAAATGATAAAATGCTAGTGAAAAATAGCTCAAAATAGATATCAATGTTTTGCATAGTAAATGCTTGTAATGTAGTTACCATTGACACCATTCAAGTTTTTTGGAAGCTTCAAGAGCGAATAGTTGAGGGGTGAAACTTTTGACCTCTCAAAGGTTTGAGGTAACTGGGAAAATTCTATCTTATGCTTGTATGTGACTATTAGTTTATTGATTCATAAGTTATCATTAGAATGTATAAAATAAAAGAAATGTAAGTATGGCTTAATTTATGAAGAAATTCAGTAGATTACATTTGTGAGTTTTATGCCTTATGATGTAAAATTTCCCTTGGGAACAATAGTGGTGGATTTCCGTATTAATGTTTATTGGTTGTGCAATGATTTCTATAAATTGAGAAGCAAAATGAATCTTTGTTTAGAAGTAGTTCAATGATTTTAAAAGTGTGAGGTATAATGAAAATAGGGAAGTTCAATGATTTTGAAAGTGTGAGGTACAATGATTGTGAATTGAGAGTTCAATGACTTGTTTGGTTTTAAAGTTCCATAAAATGTAAAATGATGAAGTTCAATGAAAGGTGATAATGTGAAGTTCTATGAATCATATATGTGTGAATTATCGCATGAATGTCCATTGCATGATCTAGAGAGGCAGGAGTTCACCTAGGAAGTAGAGTAGATGGTAAATCCACGTGGTAAGGCCCCATCCATGTGATGGATTGTCTAAATTAATTCTATCCATATCGTCCTACTTGTTCAACGAGCAACTGTCCCACTAGTTCAACGAGAGACTCGAACCTAGCTAGCTATCCACCGATTTAATAAGGAAGCTAGTCTAAGGTGTATGGCACTCCATGGTAAGAGAAATGTGAGAAAACCATGATTCATAAGTAAGATGGGTACACCTTGGCCGAGTAATCCCCTCACGAGTGTTTGGGCTAAGAAAGTCAAGAAACATAGACTATCCCATTAAGTTATAGCCCGGTTTTGTGTAAGAGAAATAAGAAGGATATAAGGGAGGTGTGATCATGCATATAGTGAGAAAAGGAACTTATTGTTTCTATTGAGTCCATAATGTGGATATTTGAGTTGAGTAATAATTTTTACCATTAGGCTTGTCAATAAATTGTGTGAGCAATTTTATTTATATGAAAGATGCTAATAGCATTGTTTTTCTAAGTGAATGCCATTATATGAGCTAAGTTGTGAATTCTTATTTCAAATGTTTCTCATGGATTAAAGTAATAATATTTACTATCATTTTCATTTAAACTAATTGTTATGTATTAGTATGGGCTAGTCAGACTTTGGCTACTGAGTAGTTGTACTCACCTCACTATCTTTAATATTTAAGGGAATAGCTCAAGAAGTGGAGACAAAAGAAAAAAACTCGAGGCTTAGGATCACAATCCATTTGTAATAGGCCTCTTTATTTTGGGTAATTTATGTGTATAACAATTTTGATTGCCAACTAGGATTTTTCTTTTTATTACTTACTTGCATTAAGTGAAATGTAAATTGTAATGGTATTTTGGGCCCTAAGGAGAGATTTGATTATTATATGTTATGATGATAGGGCTAAAATACTAATGCAAGTGAGGGTAGTAAATATTATGTGATGATTTGGAAAATCTTTATAAAATTATGATAAACTCTCCCTTTTTATGATTTTGAGTTAAGGAGTTGAGTAGTGAAAATTTGATCTAGAAATATTCCTTGTGCTATGGTGCATTGCACGAATTGGTTTTGATAATATGTATGCGGTTATAAATGTTGTTAGTGACTTATGGTCCTTGGTATATGTTTTGAACATTTGAGTTTGTAAAATTTGTCGTAATAGTGTAAGTTTTGAAGAAGGTGTCTAATTTCTGTTTTAAAAATAATTTGAGCCTGAGACTAATGCCATTAGTTAGAGTCTGGAAAAGCTTTCTGTAGACTCCTAGTTCACATCATTCAGACTTCAGACGGAGATTTAGGGTGCGTCAGAAGTTAGCCCTAAAGCTATCAAATTGATAGCAAAACTCACTGTCAAAATTCATGCATTTGTGCCGCGGCGCATGTTCAACAAGCCACGGCTCACGCCTTAAAAATTTCTAGAATTTTTCTTTTTCAGATCACTGCACCAATGCACTCACTTATGTGATAATCCTTTGCTTCCGCATATTTACAAACTTTGATTTGCCTCTTTGCAAGACTTGATTTGACTTTAAATTAAAATCTTAGGGTCCCCATTTTGTTAACCAATGAGAATTCTGTATTTAATAATTACTAGTCTCATTTTCCTCATTATTTGGGATTTGGGTTTTAATTATTTGGGATACTTGGAGGAGGATATTACATGTTTTTGATTATGCCTCTTCAAATAGTTTATACATGTTACATGTTTTGGGATGACCATAAACCATGAATTATTGAGATATATTTTTGTACTTATTGAGGCATTGATAAGATTTGATAACATTGGATGGTTTGAAATAACATGATGGCTAGGCCATATGCCTTGACTTGTTGAATTTGATCAATTGATCTAGTTGTGGTTTTTGGCTTTGGTTCGATCTGTAGGGAGCATAAGGGTGGAAAAATGATATTTTGGCCTAAGTGATATGTGGGAGGATAATTTTATAAAAATGATGTAGTACATAGACTAAAGCCAAGTATTAGAAGATATTGTATTAAGTTTCCTTTATATAAATAGTGTTGGGTGGCTATAACACAATTGTGGTTTCTTTTGTATTTAAATAGCAGGTAAAATAGTTATATATTATTACAAATGCTTGTGAAATAATCAAAAGTTTTTGAAATGTATAACTAAATTTCTAATTTATATTTATTTGTTATGGTTTTAACTTATGCAAGATCATATGGGCCTTTCACACTTTCTTTTGATTATAAATGCTTAGGATCCCAAAATTTAAAAATAATTATTTAATAAGTTAAATTATTTTTATCACAGTAATTTATATAGTTTGTTTCTTTTTACCATGGTAGTCTTTTCTACCATAATAGTCATTTGTAAAGAAAACTGATTTCATTTCTTCCTACGATAATAGTCCCTTGTCTACTATGATAGTGCTTTTAAGATAATGAATTGTTTTTAGAAAGGAATTAGGTGTCCTTTGTATATCATGGTAGACCCTATCTACCATCAATAAGCTAAATTTTTTGGGAAAAATTTTGAGGGTGTTACACTCGAATACCTCTGCTAATTACTTTGCTAAGCTTTCTTATATATTAGATGTTAATTTTTGTACATTTGATCATCTCCCACCTTTATCACAAAAGGAGGCAGATTATGAGTGCTCCCATAGGTCATTTATTATTGGTGTAATCTCTTTTGAATTTGTATGCATTTCTTTGAGTTAAAAAAAATTAAAGAGGTACTCTTTTCCAAAAACAAAACCATTAAAAATAATGATACATTAGATTTTCTTTGATTGAACTAATGCAATGAAATTTTTTCAATTGGACAAAACATGAATGACATGGTGCACCAAATTCTTAGTAAGATTTTCTCACCTCCAATGGCCTTTTTTTTTTTACATGTCCAAATCATCACAATTTTCTATCATTTTCTTATCAATGGATAACAAGCTAACTCTTTCTTCTTGCTGCTAAGCTTATCTTTATATTATTGTTCATGAATGATACAATGTCTTATATATTTATATATATCATTAAAAATATATAATCTAAAACAAATTGTATTATTTGTAAGTCATAAATAATATATCTAATTTTTTTAGAATTTTGTGTAATGCATTAAATCTACAATTAGTTTCTAATACAAATAATCAAACTTAAATTAGCTAGGTATCTATTCCCTTTGCAATCAACTAGAAAGATTATAATTTAAAATTTTTAATTATATTTATTTTTTGAACATATAAATCATATTGAAATTAAAAAAGTTGAAAAATAAAATAAAATTTCATGAAATTCAGTCATATATGATAAGAATTTGAAAAAAAAAACTAAAAATGCATGTAAAAAAATTATACTATATATTAATATTGAATTGATTTATGATTTTAGTCATTTTACATTTTGTCCCTATTGAATTATGGGTTTAATAGCAATTTAACCACCACTCAACTATAGATTTAAAAGCATTTGAAGTCCTAAACTCATTTTTTGTATAATATTTCTCTTTAACTTTTGAAAACAATAGCATGCAGCATTTACTGTCAAAAAAAGCTCTGACTCTTAGTTGACCATAAAATTATAAAAAATAACCTAAAAAATTACTGAAAAATTACAAAATATGTCCTCTTCAATAATTTTTAGTTAAGGTGCATTTTTACTTTTGAACTTTTTTAAAGAAGTATTGGACACCCTATACTAATAAGCAGGCTAATTTTTCCTTGAACAATTTTTTCGATGAGCAAAAAACTATTCTATTAATCAGCTATTAATGTTGCTATTTTCTACTAACTTGGCATGTATGTGTGGCCCATGCACAGTGACAAGTAAGATTCTGACCATATCTTTTGGTGTTAATTTTGTTTTAAACTCTTTTTTAAGGAATATTGGGCACCCTATAGTCTTTTTTTAGTAGTACTAAGTACCCTGAAGTCTTGTTAAAATAAAATTTAATAAATATTGATAAAATATTAAATATTTTCATTATTTAATAATTTAAATATTATTATTTATAAATATTCATCCAAAATTTATAAATTATTTTTTAAATGCTTTATAAATACTTTATGAATATTCTATAAGATAATGCCCATATTGTTATGCCTTTCGTATTAGTGAAAACTTACCTATATTTTTAACATTAGTTAAGTTTCTTTAAATTTTTAAGTCTTTGGTTAACTAACAATTTTCCTCCAAAATATTATATATCCAAATTTAATATTCTCTATACATTGTAGTGTTAGGGGTAAAATCAAAAACATGCAAGAGAAATCAAGATTAACAATATGCCAATAAAAATATTTATTTAGAAGATATCGCCTATCCCATTAATGTGCTTCAAAAAATATTACTTAACAAGATAATAATGGAGAGATGAGGAGAAAAAATCCTTCCGTTAATTTGAAAGTTCATTCCTATTGTTTTTAATACAAAATTATAAAATATCAAAAATTTTAAAATTTTAAATTGGGTGATGTAATATTTTGGATAAAGACTATTAGTTGATAAAAAAAATTATAGAGAATGATCTAAAAAATTTAAAGAACTCAATCAATATTAAAAATATGATCGCTATTTAAAAATATTACCAGTCATATAAAAATTTATGAAAAATTAGTTTGAACCATTAATATTTAAAAATAATTGATAAATTTTGAATGAATATTTATATATAATAATATTTAAATTATTGAATATTAAAATATTTAATATTTTAATAATATTTATTAAATTTTATTTTAACAAGACTTTAGAGTGCTCAACGCTTCTAGAAAAAGACCTTAAGGTACTCATCACTCTTAAAAAAAATTTAAGGGTAAATTAGCATCATAAGACATGAACAAATTTACATGTCACTGTGTATGGGCCCACGAACATGTCATATCAGTAAAAAATAAAAAAATTAATGACTAACTAACGGAAGGGATTTTTTGCTCCTTAAAAAAATAGTTCAAAAATAAAATTATCTCACTTATCAATATAAGGTACCCAACACTCTTTAAAAAAATTTTAGGGTAAAAATGTATCTAAACCTTTTTTTTTTTCCTTATTTGTATTAGTGGATCTTTTTCTATAATTTTTTTGATTTTTTTATTATTTTCTAATCAACTAACTATCAAAATTAACTTTTATTAATAGCAAGAATTATATTGCATAATTTTTAAAAATTGCTATTGCATAAAAAATGATTTCAAGGTCTCATGCGTTTGTAGAATTATAATTTGGGAAGAAAACTACCCTTTAACCCTTGAATTAACAACACATTTAAATCAAGTGTTAGTGCGCTTTAGCCACCACCGCAACAGCGGATGAGTCCGTAATCGCAGGCACTTCCCTTCCACCAACTCAATCAAAACATTTAAATAATTTGTTTGGTCATGATTTATTTATTTACTTATTAATTATTAATTAATAGCACCACCATTCGCACATGTGGAGTTGAAATATTTAAAGGAAGAAATTTTTTTTAGGGATCAAATAATGTCAAACCGAAAAGGCAGCGAATTTAAGAAAAAGGGCTCGGATGTCAAACCAAAAGGCGAAAAGGCAAGAGTTTCAGTTTTTATGGTGCCATGAGTTTAACTCATGGTTAAATGTGATAATTAAATAGAAATTTTATATATATATATATATATATATAATATCTAACACTTATATATATATATATATATATATAATAAATTTACATTATTTTGATTATGTCAAAAGATCGGACACATGTTACATGACTATAAATTAACCTTGTAAGTTATAATTTTATAACTTATTAAATATAGATGTATCTTAGTTAAATATTTATGAGTAGTAAGGTTAAAAGTATCTATATTTTATTAGAATATAAAAGAAATTTCACACCTATTTTTTGGCCAACAAAAAAATCTTATATTTAAAGATTAGAAGATAGATCATAAATTTTTATTACACTACTAGACTTTTTTTGGGCAAAATTACACTACTAGGCTTTGATTATTTACGTTACATGATAAATTATAAGATGCATGTTATTACTGCTATAACCTATGGCTGTATAGTAATTTTCTGTATTTACATATAATATAAAAATAATAAAAAGTTGCATTATGTATAAAATATGAATAGTACAGGAACAACTCATATTAGACTTGTAATAAAGGCCTTTATTTAATCTCACTTTATGTTTTATATTGATAATGATATTGACAATAATGCTCATTGTCCTTTTTTAAAAAAAAAAAAGATTTTTGCATGTCATCCTTGCACTGAAGGCATGCTGATTTTCCATGTATCATTCCAATTTTACCTAATGTCCTTGATGGGACTTCTCTTAAGCCAATCACTTTGCTTCTTATATTTTGTATGCCACACGTGTTTGTATTTGCTTCTTTTTTTAGGGTTAGTTAAGTAATATTAGTATTCGATACATCTTGTTCTTGATTCTTGTTCAATCGATTCGGCAATTCCCACAACAGAAAGATGTTTTGGCCCAAGTAATAATATCATTCTAAATAACATAAAGGAAAATTATAATAAAATTTTTTTAAAATATATAAATAATAATTTGATCTTCAAAATGTTATAATTTCACTAAAATTTTTAGAGACTTTTCTATCATTAATGAATTTATATAAATAATTAAATTATTTTTATTAAAAATAAAATAATTTACAAGTTTTGTTTAAATAATTACAACTTTCTTCTTATATTCGTAACAATAAAACAATAAATCAACAATTTAATATATAAAATTATAATTTATTATTGCATTGTTGTGAATATAAAAAAAATTGTGCTTATTTAAACAAAATTAATGAATAATTTTATTTTTAATAAAGATAATTTGATCATTTATATAAATTCATTAATAATAAAAAAGTCATAAAAAATTCAATAAAATTAGAGATTAAATAGTTATTTTTTTATTTTAAAGGGATGTTATTGTAATTTTTTCCTAACATAATCTGTCAATATAGACAATTAGTTGATAATATAAAACTTTGTTATTTTAAACTGTATCCGTTGCTATTGAATGATGTGATGTTCTGCCACTTGATTGCCTTTTTTTGAATGTTCCTAGCGACTTCAAACTTTTTGTTCCCATTTAATGGTGGGAATTAGGAAAGCTACGGTCCTTTGACCAAAAACAACAATAATAGTTTTAATGCTAATACTAATAACAATTTATTAAGTGTTAGATGGAAGGTCTGATTAATATTTGATGTTATATATTTGAAATAAAATATTATTATCATTTTTGGGACCCACATATATATACGTAATATACAAACAAGATAAATATGATATATATATATATATATATATGTATGTAGCGATTTCTTATTACCGTTTTTTTATAAGGCCTTGTTACAACTTCACACAGACGCGGAAATTTTGTTCAAGTTTGGTAATTTTATTAAATTTATCAACAATTTGAATCGGTTTAGAAATTATCCGGAGAAAACTAATCTATAAGTCCTTCTAGTTTTCATCAATTTTGAATTACTTCCTCAATTAAAAAACATAAAATATTTTTTAAAGAGTTGAATGTTAAAAAATGTAAGATATTTTTAGGCTTTTGAGGTGTAATCATTGTCTTTTTTTTTTCAAAAGTACCTCTATTGATAATGACTTTATATTTATTGTAGGGTGTTTAATAGGATTAAATATGAAAAGATAGAGTTAGTTGTAAAGTAGGTAACTACTTTATTGGAGGTGAGATTCGGTTAAAAATGTCTTACATTTTTGAATGAAGGGAGTAAGTATTGTTATTTTATTTTATTTTATTTTAATTAAATATTTATAATTTAATTGATTAAATATATTAGTCCCACAGGTTAAAATTATGAAGGAATGATTTGTTCAAACAAAACACTTGTAAAATTTATAAGTCAAAAAGAAAAAAATGTATCAAACACAACGTTTATATTTTCATTTATTTATGAAAATTCTAATTATATAAAAAGTTATATAAAAAAACATAACCTAATTATATAAATTTTGAATTATAAAATTATTTAATTAATTTTAAATCTATATAATATTTAAATAAAAAATATAAAATTTGTTAATTCTATTTTTTTAAAGAAAAGTCTGAGGATTTTAACACTTAAATATTAACATATTTAATTAATCAAATCATAAGAGGTTGATTAAAATAAAATAAATTATAGAGATAATTCAAAATTAAATCAAACTATAAAGAACTATATAAGGACATGTGGTTTAATTTTCTCAATTATCATTAATCCCTTTTTTACTGAATTAATCCCTGTTTGGCGGTTTCTATAATTATTGGTTTAGTTTTATTTGAAAAAGCAACGGTGAGTACGCTCAAGCTCGAAGCTCCGAGATCGGATCAGTTTTTGCTTTCTTTTCTTTTCTTTTTATTTATTTATTTATTTTGTCTCCTTTTGGGGGAGGCCATTTGCAATCGCCGCCATGTAATGCGTATGGGCGTTCTTGTCTGATGAGTAATTTCCCAAATAATTTGTGAATAAATTATAGAAAAATATTTTGAGGAATCATCACAGTCTCTTTTTCATTTGTTTAGCTGGAACTGAGGGGAGGACATGAAAAATTTTAATATATTTTGGGTCCTTTATTTGGTTAAAGAAAATGAAAGAGACCATTTTTCTCTTCTTATTCGGTTAAAGCAAAATAGAAGAAAGGAAAAAAAAAATTAATAATCTTTTCTTCATCTCCTCTCTATCCAACCAAACAATATAAGTGGACAAATTTTGTTAATTTTATCAAGCTTTGTCAAGATATAGTTTGATTTTACGTAGGGATGTTCACGGACTATGACAAGACAAAATTAGGACACTCATATCGTGTCTTATTTTTTTTAAAAAAAGATTGAAACTAAATTTTTGTATTGTGCCTCTTTCCATTATGCTAGAAATTGGGACGGGATTAGGACGAGATCGGGATATCTTGCCATCTCGATAAATCAGACAATGTGAGAGAAAGGTTTCAATAATAACATGTATTAAAATTTTAAATCAAAAAAGTTATTTAGTTTAAAATTAAAACAACAAGAGTATAGAAATCACAATAATTTAAAGTTAATTATTTAATTACATCAATCACAACTACAAGTATATAACATTATGATAGCAATTATAAGTGATATCTAAGTTATAAGAGTAACAACAATAGACAAGTCAAGCACAATATTAAGTCATTATTTTTCTTTTTTAGTTGAGATATGATAAGCTAATTATTCTTTTGAAAATAAAGCAGGAAATACGACATGAACAAAAGTTATTAAATAGATTGATATAATAATAAATAGTGTTAATATATAAAAATATATTACCATATACTATTTACTCTGTATCATTAAAATCATCAATATAAAAAACTTAGCTTTAAATAAGTATTGCACTTATTGAAATTATAATTGATATAATTAATATAAGTATAAATTATATTAACATAATTAATATATTTAATGTATATTTTTAAAATAAAAATAATATATATATATATATATAATATTAGGGACAGGATGGGATGTTACAAGGACAATCCTATGTCCCACCCAAAACTCCTTTTGCATGCTGTCTCAATTGTTCTTAAGTCAGGATGAGACCCGTCCTGATATGATTTGAATGGAATCGGGCCAATCAAAACGGATATAAGTTGAACATCCTTAGTTTCATGAACTATCTCTGTACAATATACCCCTCCAATCTTCTTTATAAATTATTTTACCAATCTCATTAATGCTGATGCAAAAAAAAAAAGTAAAATGAATAGTATGTAAATCCCAAATGTGTTTCTATATAATAAATTTAAAAAGTGATGGTATGTTACCTTTTTAGGTTAATAAGCAATTTGAATCCTAAAGTCTAGAAATTATTTAAATCCTAAACTATTAAAATATGTATTTTAAATTTTAAATAATTAAATTTGGGATAATTTTGTCTCAACCGTTAAATTTAGACAAAAGTCTATTAAATTAGGGTGTAATGTGTAATTTTTATCAAATGAGGATGTGTGAGAGGGAGAGTAAAATTTGGTGTAAATAGCACATTAGGTCGCAATTTAATTGACATTTATTAATATTTAATGACAAAGGTGAAATTATTCCAACTTTAATTAATTAAGATATAAAATACATCTTTTAAAAATTTATAGTTTAAATTATTTCTGAACTTAGAGTTCATGATTCAAATTGTATAGTAATTTTATTTTTTTTCTTATAAAAGATAATTATTAAAAATATCTTTTAAGTATTATATAAAAAATCACGCGTAATTTGTAAAGTAATACAAATGAATAAATAGGAGCCGAAGGAGTAGTTTTCAAAATGAAATTTTATCCTCGGTTGATTAAAGATGATCCTGGACTCAAAAGAATAGAATTATTAATTATTATTATCTTTTTCTCCCTTCGCAATAAAAAATTAAAAAAATCTCATTTGTCAGAGAAGATTTTGTCCTCGTCAGACGTCAAATTTGAATTATCTCTTTTCCCAAAAAACAAAGTTTTTTTTTTTAATCATTGTGGTTTTCAAATGAACGACAAATTGACCACATACTTTGAATTGAAAGGTAGTCATAATTACTCCTTCCTCCTTCCTTGCAAATCATTTTTACTAATGTCATCTATGTCAATGTAAAAAATATATAAAAAATAAGGGTGTGTAAAATTTTAAATATATTTTTATATAATAATTAAAAAAATAATATTATATTATTTTTTATAAAAAATAATTTTAAAAATAATTTTAAAATATTATTTAAAAAGCTACACCGTAATTTATAAATAAAATTAAATAAACTTTTTAAATTGTATCTTATAAATAAGATTGTAAAAAATATTAATCAATTAAAAATTAAATATTAAATAATAAATAGTCTTTTATGAGCTTATCCACAGTTCCACACAGCTCATCCCAAGTTCCCAACCACCTCTCAAGTCCCCCAACCCTTAATTTGAGTGCCTTCGCATTCAATACACACTGAGGGCTCATCAGACTCTTAACCTTTCATTTCATTCTAAAATAATATTTATCATTCATTTAAATTAATTTTAAAATATTTTTAATTTAATATTATATTTATTAAAAGAAATCTAGTAAAATAAATATAAATTTTTTAATAAATTTGTTGACTATCAATTTAACTAGTACAGGTTTAATCTAAACAATTTAATTTAATATTAAAAATTTTATAATTTAATTATTTAAATAGACTTTAAACGATTCAAATATAATTTAAATGACACAATTTATTATTAAAAAATTTATAAATTTTACAAATTATTTATTTAAATGTATTTTAAACAGTACATATTTAATATTAAAATTTTTATATTTTTATAATAATAAATTTAATATTAAAAATATTTAAAAATTAATTTAAATGAACTATGAAAATCATTTAATCAGCATTCTATGCAAGTGATGAGCACTGAATGACGTGAGCTGTAAAAAGGCAGGGCATGACTCCACATGCAAGGAGTCTTATTCTTATAAGTTAAAAGTTGAAACTTCAAAGGTTATTAAACTTATAAGTTTAAATAAATTTGTAATAGAAATATAAATTTATATCACAAACTCAAATTATAAATTTATAAGAATTTATCTTTATAAACAAATAATTATTGAAATATAAATTTAATTTAATTTAAATATATTAAAAATATAAATAATTAAAATTAAAGTCATCTACATTGATAAATTATCATATACAAGATATGAAAATTTTAAAATAGGAGAACTTATTTTTGGTATTTTTTTTTTTTAATATTATTTTTTGCATTTTAAGTTTTTTTCTTTAAACTAATCTTATAACTTTTACAAACTGAATTTTTCATAGTATATACTTAATTTATTCAACTCAAAAAAAAAATTGACCAGCTTAACAAGTTTAACCAAGTTTATATCTAATCTGAGTTTATGAATTAGTTGATATGATTTTATAAATTAGAAATGTAAAAGCAGTAAACTCAAAAATAAACTCATGAGTTTAATTAAGTTTATATCTAGTTTAAATTTATGAATGAATTGACATAATTTTATAAGTTAGAAATATAAAAATATTAAACTCGTAAAATCAATTTGAGAGTTTGACAACTATGGATCAAACACATAATATATAATTTTTAAAAATTTTCATTTTTTTCAAATTCGACCTTAATGTTGATAAGGCTTGGATTTGGGTCTAAAACTCGCATATCTTTTTGTGTATGTTTTTAATTTAAAACTCAAAGTATGATAATACATATATAAACTCAAAAGGATTAAAATTAAATGACTAAAATACTGTATTAAGATTTAAAGTCTAAAAAGAATAATAAAATATAAAATATAAATGATCTAAATTATTATCATCCACAATATAAATATTTGCAGTCCACAATATTATATTCCACAAATAACGTGAAAGCCAAGACAAAATGAAGCAAAACAGCATTTCCAACCAAACAACCTAATCAAATACAATCGGACACGGAGATTACATCCAATTTAAAAGCTCAATTATATATCCAAGACATCAATTCAACAATTGGACGGAAGTAACAAAAAACCAATTCTTAAGTCCAAAGAGGCGTAAAAGCCATTAATGCTTGTTTGTGCCTGATCACAATTTTTACAGACTTATCCGGTTAGGGCTCAAAAATCCTCTTATGCTAGATTTTAACATTTTTCGAAGTCCTACTCTCTAGTAATCAAAACTAGATTGGACGTTAGACTAAAAATGCTATTGTTTATGATTCACATAGTTCAACTGGTTGGACCTATGGTCAAATTGATGATATAATAATTAAATTTAAAATATTATATATAATATAAATATTAAATATAACTCTGCCTATGTTTATAGCCAGTCCCAAGTCGGGGTAAAAGAGAAGGGTTGTGTTAGGCCATCAATAGCCAATGTAAAACTTTGTTGAATCTATCATGAACATAGACAATAGACGTTATAATGCTAATGCTAGATCATTGCTGTAACGCACTGCATGGCTTGAGTGCAGTGATAAGTGAGTTAGAGCCGTTGTATTGGTATCCTGATGTAGTGTTAAATAAGCAAGGGCTACCACGTCATTCTGGATGTGCGCGGCTAAAGAAGTTAGTCCATGAGAGCAATATTAGATTTGGTACTTGGAATATTGGGACATTGAATTGTAAATCTATAGAGGTTGTAGGGGTTATGATTCAAAGGAAAATAATATCTTATGCCTGCAAGAAACAAAATTGCGTGCAAAAGAAGCTAAAGATATTCAAAGTTTCAAACTTTGGTATACAGGAAAAGTAAGCACACGCAATAGAGTAGGTATCATTATTGATAAGGAGTGAAAGAAGAATGTTGTAGAAGTTAGCAGAATTGGAGACAAAATTATTTCCTTAAAAATGATAGTTAGACGTGAAACTATTAATATTGTTAACACTTATGTGCCTCAAGTCGGGACAGAAGCTAGTCTTAAGGAATTATTTTGGGAGGACTTGGAGGGTTGATTCAACACATACCATAGAGTGAAAAGATTTTTATTGGAGGAGATTTTAATGGGCATGTAGGGAGGGAGGTTGGTCAGTATGCGAGGGTGCATGGTGGTTTTGGTTTTGGAGAGCTAAACAATGAAGGGAAAACTTTTCTTGATTTTTCGTTGGCATATGATTTTAAAATTGCCAACACTTGTTTCAAAAAGAGAGATGAGTATCTCATCACTTTCAAAAGTGGAGTCTCAAAGTCAGAGATTGATTTTCTTTAAGTTAGAAACACAGATAGAAGATTTTGTAAAAATTGCAAGGTGATTCCTGGGGATACTATAATGACACAACATAGGGTTCTTGTCCTTGATGTGTGTATCATGAGTAAAACTCAAAAACACTAATAAGTAGTAGTAATAAAGATTAGGTGGTGGAAATTAAAAGATGAGAAGCAGGATATTTTTCAAGCGGAATCTTTTGGATAAAGAAATTTAGAAATCTCATGGAAATGCTAACAGCTTATGGGGGAATATGACTAAAAAGATAATGAAGGTTGCAAAACTAATTTTAGGAGTATCAAAAGGTTTTGGTCCAAGAGATCAAGAGTCTTGGTAGTGGAATAATAGTGTATAGGACAAAATCAAATATAAGAAGAATTTTTTTAAAGCCATACATTTGTGTAACAATGAGGAAAATTGAGAAAGGTACCATATGGCTAAGAAGGAAACTAAGAGAGATATGAGTGAAGCTCGTTCTAAAACTTTTGAAGAATTTTATAAGAGCCTTGAGACAAAGGAAGGAAAATAAAATATTTATAAGATTGCTAAGAGTAAGAAAAGAAAATTAAGAGATCTAAAACAGGTAAGGTGTATAAAAGATGAAAAGGGAAGAATTTTAGTTACAAATGATGAAATTAAAAACAGACGGGAAACTTACTTTTTAAAACTTTTTAATGATAGAGAGGGTTTGTCTAGTAACATGAAGGATTTAATAATTCGTGAAGAAGAACAAAATTTGTGATTCTATGGAATAATATGTGATAAAAGGTAAAGGAAGTTTTTAAGAAAATGGCAAATGGTAGAGTCAATGGACTTGATTGTATACCTATTGAAGTGTGGAAATGTTTAGGTGAAGAAGAAGGAGTGAGATGGTTAACTAAGTTATTTAATGTAATTTTATGGTCCAAGAAAATGCTTGATGACTGGAGAAGAAGTACATTAATTCCTATTTATAAAAATAAAGGAGATATTCAGAATTGTACTAACTATAAAGGGATTAAACTCATGAGTCACACAATGAAATTGTGAGAGAAAGTAATTAAGTGTAAGTTGAGATTGGAGACAAGTATTTTTGAGAATCAGTTTGGTTTTATGCTAGGTAGATCGACTATAGAAGCGATTTATCTGCTAAGAGGATTAATAAAAAAGTATCATTGCAAAGATAAAGATTTACACATAGTTTTCATTGATTTGAAAAAAGTCTATGACCATATACTAAGAGATGTGCTTTGAAAAGTCTTAGAAAAGAAAGGAGTACAAATTATTTATATTAAAGTTATATAAGATATATATGAGGGGGTAAAAACTAGAATAAGAACGTCTAGTGGTCAAACAAAAGACTTGCCTATAAAGATTAGACTATATCGGGGATCATCTTTGAGTCCTTAACTATTTAACTTAGTCCTAAATGTTTTGATGGAACATATTCAAGGAAAAATTCTCAAATGTATGCTCTTTGCAGATGATATAGTTCTTATAGTAGAGGTAGGAGAAGAGATTAATTGTAAACTTAAATTATGGAGGAGGACATTAGAGTCGAAAAGTTTTCATCTGAGTAGGAGCAAGAGGAAATATTTATATTATAAATTTGGTAAGAGACTAGTCAATAATAATTTGAAAGTGAAATTAGGAGATCAAATTATACTTCAAGTGAAAAAGTTTAAATATTTGGGAGCATTATCCAAAATGATGGCGAAATCAATGTGGATATTTTACATAAGATTCAAGCTAGGTGGTTTAATTTAAAAAAAACTGAAAGAGTTATTTGCGACCGTAAGGTGCCTAATAAACTTAAAAGAAAGTTTTACCGTACTGCTATCAAACAGGCTATGTTATATGGTAATGAATACTGGGCTCTAACGTCACAAGAGCATAATGTTGGAGTAGTAAAGATGAGAATGTTACGACGGATGTACGAACATACACATAAAGATAAAATTTAAAATAAGCACATTCGTAAAAAAGTGAGGGTAGCACCTATTGAAGAAAAATAATAAAAAATCATTTGAGATGTTTTAAACATATACAAAGAAGACTGCAGGAGACATCTGTGAGAAGAGTGAAACATATAACTTTGAACCCTGTTAAGAGGGGTAGAGGAAGGTCTAAGAGAACACTCTTGAAAGTTGTTGAACTTTATCTCTAAGAGAACACTCTTGAAAGTTGTTGAACGTAATCTCTAAGAGAACACTCTTGAAAATTATTGAATGTAATCTCTTAATTAATAATATTTCTAAAAGCTTGGTAAATAATAGAGCACAATAACATTTTGCAATCCATATAGCCGATCTCACCTAGTAGGATAAAGACTTCTTGTTGTTGTATATATAATATAAATATAAGAAATTGTAATATTCACCTCCTTTTAATTCTATAATTAAATTCAAGTCCCAAGTAATTAGGAAATGAGATTATAATAATCATCAAAATTTAAAATTTTCATTGGTTAATAAATTGGGGATCCCAAGTTTATAAAAGTAAAAAAAAATCATTTTCAAGTCTTGAAATTAGACAAATCAGAGTTCACATTTATATAGAAGCAAGGGATCATTGCATAAGTGAGTACATTTGTTTCAGAATTTGAAACAAGAGAAATTCTAAAAAATTTTAAGGCGTGTGCTGTAGCTTATTGAACGTGGTCTGCGATGTGTTCACCTTTGTGACACGCACTACAGCTCGTGATACCATGCACCGCGACACAATTGCACAAATTTTGACAGTGAATTTTGCTGTCAATTTTGACAGCATTAAGGCTAACTTCTAACATGTCCCTACTCTCCATCTAATGTCTAAATGATGCAAACTAGGTGTCTACAGAAAGCTCTTTCTAGGCTCTAATTAATGGCATTAGTCTTAGACTCAATTCTACTTGAAACAAAAATTGGACACCCTTTTTAGAACTTACACTTTTACAACAGATTTCACAATTTCAAGTGTCTAAACTAAATACCAAGGACTAATAGCCACCAACACCAATATGATCACATACAAATCATCAAGACCAACTTGTGCAATGCATCATAACATAAGGAATATTTTCAAATTAAATTTTTACTACTCAACTCCTTAAACTCAAAAATATAGAAAGAGAGAGTTTACCACAATTTTCATCAAGTTCTCCTAAGTCTTCACATAATATACTCTACTCTCACTTGCATTAGTATTTTGGCCCTATCACCATAACACATAATCATCAACTCCCTCTCTAGGGCCCAAAATATCATTACAATTTACATTTCACATAATGCAAGTAAGTAACAAAAGAGAATCCTAATTTGCAATTGAAATTGTCATACACATAAGTTTACTCAAAATAAGGAAGCACAAGGGATTGTGATCCTAAGCCTCTAGGTATTTCCCTCTGTCCACACCTCTTGAACTATTTTTTGTAATATTGAAGATAATGAGATGAGTATAACTATTTAGTAACAAAGGTTTAATTAACTCGTACTAATGCATATCAATTAGTTTAAATGCAAGTAGCAGTTAATGTTAATACTTTAACTCATGTGAAACAATTGAAATTAGATAGTCACAATTCCACTCGCATAATAGCATTTACTTGGGAAACCATGCTTTTTATCATTTTTTAAAATAAAGAGAGTTTGTCACACAAATCATTGATAAATATATTGGCAGAAATTAAGACTCAACTCAAGATGTCATCATTATGGACTCAATATAGACATCAAGTGCCTTTACTCACTATATGCATGATCATACCTCCCTTATATCCTCCTTATTCCTCTAAAATGAAACCGCTGGCTATAACTCAATGGGATAGTCTATATTCCTTGACTTCCTTAGCCTAAACACTTGTGAGGGTATTATCCAACCAAGGTGTAACATCCTAAGTTTTTTCATTAGTAATTATAAGTATTTTCAAGGGTAATTTAGTCAATTTAGATGAATTATTATTTAGTAAGGCTTATGGAGACTAATATAATTTTTGAATCCTTGGATAGCCTTAGAAGAGGACTAGGTTGAGGTTCAAGTGGGCTATATCACGGAAGGGAGTTTGAAATTTTATAGGGTTTTCTATGCCATGTGTCGCGGTGGACGAGTCAATACGCAATAAAGCACGTGTAAAATTTGCACTCATCAGATCAGGAATCAAACTCGAAAGATAGAAGAGAAAAAGAGAGATAATGAGAGAGTGACGGAGAAGAGCTTATGGTCTTCTAGGGCATGATCCCTAAGCTACTTTAAGGGTATTTGGAGCTTGATTCACATTGGGTAAGTTGTACATTCCCTCTTCTCCCTCTTTTATGTGAACATCTGAATATTTGGGGTAATAGGGGCTTTGATTTCGGTTCTCTTAGGTTTAGACTAAACCCATTAGTTTATTTAAGATCTTGGAGAGTTAAATCAAGCTTCTAACCTTAAGTTTATGAGTTAAATTAAGCTTTTAACCTTAATCTTCTAACCTTAAGGGATTCATCCCTTTATTCCATCCGCTGCGATAGGTACGGCTTGCACCGTGGCAGATGGACCAGATAAGGGCAAAATGACTTGTTTTAGTCTATTTTGAAGTGAATTGATTTTCATGCTTCTGTATTTTTTTTGATCAATTTTTATGATGGTTTGAGCTTAAACAATATTTTAAAAAGGATTTTCTTGGGATCCTAATGTTTTAACTAATTATCTTCAAACCCTTGAGTTGTGATAACTTCTTTAAAGGATTTTATTGAATCCTAATTATCACAATAATGTGTGAGTGTTGTCCTGATAATGTTAAGGTGGACATTATAATTTGGTATTAGTTTCAAGAGTTTTGAGATTGGTATTTGTGGTTGTTGTCTTTGGTAATTTTATTATTGCATTCATGTCTAGAAGTTGGTATATATATTCATTACATTTATCTTCCCTTTATATAGTTATCTCATTTAACACTTACTCTTCGTGTGGCTACTTCCATCCTTAGGAGGGGAGAAAGGATGGCAAGAAGAAGAACCACTAGAACTGCTATGGGTGGTAACCCATCTAATACAGATATGATACTAGAGACTATTAAGCTATCACCAGAGAATCATACTCCAGTTGGTCAAAACTTGAAACAACCAAGGAATGAGTCGTAGGGTAACGAGGCCTTGCTATTAGAGATAAGGAATTTGATGCAAGAAATACGTAATTCGGTGTAGGGATAAGGTGCACCGAGGAACGATAGGGCAAGAGGAGACAGTAGGATAATTGAGAATGAAGAAGAGATGTATGAACAAGAAGATGAAGTTTATAAAGAGAGTACACCTAAGCAATTTGGAGTTATAGGTGGTAGTAGTTCACAGAATTTTATGGATCAAGCATGGAAGAATTTCTCACAGCTTTATCCGCTTACCTTTAATAGAACAATGAAGGAGGGCAAAGCTAAAAAATAGATCAAAAGAATTGAGACAATATTTGAAGTGGTGCCATGCTCAGAGGAGCAGAAGGTGACTTTGGCCTCAGCGTTGCTTGTAAAAGAGGCTAAATATTAGTGGAAGTCAGTGAGACTGATGGGTGGAGTCAAGTGGACATGAGATGAATTTAAAGTGAGGTTTTTTAACTTCTACTTCCTAGTGGCCTTTAGAGCAAAAAAAGAGGCTGAGTTCTATGAATTTAAGTAAGGAAATCTTGATGAAGAAACTTGTATTGCCAAGTTCAAACAATTGTCAAAGTACTCTACCTATCTCATAAGGAATGATGACTCAAAATAGAAGGTTGAGAGGTTACTTGAGAAGATGAAGCCTGAGTACCAATGGCAGTTGGCCTTGTTTGAGATCATATCTTATGATGAGATATGCAATAAGTTGAGAATAGCTGTGAGAAGGGGCAGAGAGGTAGAGACTGAGAAGAGAAGGGATAGACAAGGCAGATTCTCACAGTCACTTAGCCCTACCGGTGGAGTTAGCAAGAGATCTGGTTTTAGCTTTGGTAGTTCTGGGAGCTTTGGGAAGAAGAAGACCTTTTAAAGGGGATCACAGTTCTGAGGTTCCTTCCAGAGGAGTAGTAGACTAAGGAATAGAGTGGTGCACAACTATCTCAGCAGGCTTCCATAATGCCAGTGCCTACTCTTAGTATAGCCGAACCCCTCCATGCTCAAAGTGTAAGAGATATCATGTGGGAAAGTATTTTGTTTGCTTCAAGTGTGGTAGGTTGGGGCACACAGCCAAATATTCTAAAGAGGGTAGAGTGGGTACCACAGAGCAAAGATCGATTGTTCTTGGGAGAGTATTTACATTGTCCCAGGAAGAGGCAAGTATGTCTCCAAATTTCATTAGAGGTAAAATCTCACTGCACAACTATGATATAGATGCTTTGTTTGATTCGGGTACTACCCATTCCTACATTTTTGATGACTGTGTATTAAGGTTAAAATTTTCTGTGCATGCCTTGCCATATGTGATTAATGTGTCTACGTTAGTGGGAATTTCTGTAAGAATCGACCGTGCTTGTCTAGGTGTTGATTTGAGTTTTGAAAATAGATCAACTATTATTGACTTGATCTGTCTGCCTATGATCAAGATTGATGTTGTAGTGGGTATGGACTGGTTATCAATAAATAATATGACACTAGATTGTGCAAGAAAGATAATATCCTTACCAGTGTACACTGCACCTACAGTAAAAACCAGTTAGTCAAGATTATTATCTATAATGCAAGTAGAAAAGTGCATTCAACAAGGTTTTCAGGCATATATGGTGTTCTTTTTCGTTCATGCTGCTTATGATAAAGGAATTGAGAGAATTGGAGTGATGAATGAATTTTCCAAAGTATTCTCAGAAGAAGTGTCTAGATTATCACCTGAGTGAGAGGTGAAATTTTCTATTGACCTTGTATCTAGAATAGAACCCATAGCGAAAGCTCCTTATTGAATGTTTCCATTAGAGTTGGCAGAGCTAAAGAAACAATTAGAGGAATTACTAGAAAAAGGGTTCATAAGATTGAATGTGTCCTCGTGGGGATCATCGGTGTTATTTGTGAAGAAAAAGGATGGTAGTATGAGGCTTTGCATTGACTACAGATAGTTGAACAAAGTGCCAGTCAAAAACAAGTATCCTTTGCCTAAGATTGATGATTTGCTAGATCAGTTGGTTGGAGCTATAATGTTTTTAAAGATTGACTTGAGATCAGGCTACCATCAGTTGCGAGTTAGGGCCAAGGATGTACCAAAGACTGCCTTTCATATTAGATATAGTCATCATGAGTTTCTAGTGATGCCGTTTGGATTGACAAATGCTTTGACAATGCTTATGGACTACATGAACAGAATCTTTCATCCTTATCTAGATAAGTTTGAGGTAGTATTCATTGATGATATTCTAATTTACTCAAGAGATGAGGAAGAGCATGCAAAGCATCTTTGTACTATCCTGTAACTTTTAAAGGACAATAATTTATATGCTAAACTCAGCAAATATGAGTTTTGGCTAAGGGAAGTGAGATTCTGTAGTCATGTGGTGTTGACAGATGGAATTACCATGGATCCACACAAGGTAGATACTGTATTGAAATGGAAACTGCCTTCCTCAATGACAGAGATTAGAAGTTTCTTGGGATTGGCAGGCTACTATCGACGATTTGTTTAGGGATTTTCACAAATTACTTCTTCTTTAACTAAGTTGACCCGAAAGGATCAGCCGTATATGTGGACCGATAAATGTGAATCAGCATTTCAAGAGGTGAAGAAAAAATTGACATCTGCTCTAATTATTTTTATTCCTACTCCTCGATTGTTGTATGTGGTTTACACGGATACATCATTGAAAGGTTTAGGGTGTGTTTTAATGCAAGATAAGCGAGTTATTGCATATGCCTCAAGACAATTGTGACCGCATGAGGAGAATTACCAGATTCATGATCTGGAGTTAGTGGCAGTGGTTTTTGCCTTAAAAATTTAGCGATATTATCTTTACGGGTCTACGTTTGAAGTATTTAGTGATCACAAAAGTTTAAAGTACCTAGTGGATTAAAAGGAACTGAACATAAGGCAATGCAGATGGATGGAATTTCTCAAGGACTACAACTTTGAGATTAAGTACCATTCAGGTAAAGCCAATATAGTGGCAGACATGTTAAGTATGAAAACAGTGCATGTTGCTCATATGATGGTTTAAGAGCATCAATTACTTGAGACTTTCTTAGATACTCAAATGAAAGCACCATAGATGAAGTTGTACAATGTGCATTCTACGGTCATAACTAATAAATTTTGGAAAGAGTTGTGAATTGCTTAATTTGAGGACGAGTATCTACTCGGGATCCATGAGGATGTTGAAGAGGGGAGACCAATAAAGTTCGGATTCAATGATGATGGATATGTGACTTATCAGGATCAAATTTATGTGCCAAGTGATGAGGAGATAAGAAAGATGATCCTAGAGGAAGCACACCGTAGTGAGTATACTATTCACCCTAGTGTCACCAAGATGTATTAGGATATTAAGTAGATGTGGTAGTGGCCAGGAATGAAGAAAGATGTGACAGAGTTTGTGATTAGGTGTTTGACGTGTCAAAAGGTTAAGATTGAGCACTAAAGGCCTGGTGGTGTGTTATAACCACTAAAGATCCTAGAGTGAAAGTGGGATAGCATATCAATAGGCTTCATTACTGGATTGCCTGAAACTCCAACGGGCTATGATGCAATATGGGTGATTGTGGATCGGTTGATAAAGTCAATACATTTCTTAGCAGTGAAGACTACTTATTCACTTGAGAAGTACGCCGAGGTCTATGTAAATGAAATAGTGAGACTTCATGAGTGTCAAAGGACATTATCTCTAACCATGATTTAAGGTTCACATCAAACTTCTGGAGAGAGTTGCAGAGAGCAATAGGTGCTCAGTTGAAATTTAGCACAGTATATCATCCATAGACGAATGGCCAGACTGAGAGGACTATTTAAATGCTTGAGGATATGTTGCGAGCTTATGCCTTAGAGTTGAGAGGTAGTTGGGAAACACTCTACCATTAGTGAAATTTTCTTACAATAACAGTTTTCATTCTAGCATTAGAATGGCTCCGTATGAGGCATTATATGGAAGAAGATATTGATTGCCTCTATATTAGACAGAATTGAGTGAGAAAAGTTGTTGGGTCTGGATTTGTTGGACCAAACCACCCAAAAGATCTAATTGATTAAACAAAAATTATTAACAGCTCAAAGTCGACAAAAGAGCTACACGGATCAGCGTAAAAGACTGTTAGAATTTTTGGTTGGTGATTATGTGTTTTTGAGGGTCACGCTAATGACTGGCATTGGCAGATCGATTAAGGCTAAGAAATTGACTCCCATGTTTATGAGTCCCTTTGAGATTTTAGAGAAGTTGGCACCTGCTGCCTATCGGATTGCCTTACTACCGAGTTTATCGGGTGTACATGACGTGTTCCATGTGAGTCAGCTCAAGAAATATCAACTCAATCTTTCTTATATTATTGACTCAAAAGAGGTGGAACTCCAAGAAAACTTAACCTATCGAGCTGAACCAGAGCAGATTGTATATATGAAAGATCGACAATTAAGAAACAAAACCATTCGGTTGGTTAAGGTCTTTTAGAATGATATGACTCCTAGCGATGCGACTTGGGAGACTGAGGATAAAATGAGGCAATTATATTCCCAATTATTTACACAGGTATGTATTTGAACAAGATTCTAATTTTTGAAGGCAAAATTCCTAAAAGGAAGGGAGAATTGTAACATCCTAAGTTTTCCCATTAGTAATTATCATTATTTTCAAGGGTAATTTAGTCAATTTAAATAAATTGCTATTTAGTGAGGTTTATGGAGATTAATATGTTTTTGGATCCTTGGATAGCCTTAGAAGAGGGCTAGGTTGAGGTTCAAGCGGGCCATGGTACGAAAGGGAGTTTAAAATTTTATGGAATTTTTTATACCATGTGCCATGACAAGCGAGTCAGTGCGTCACGGTATACGTGCAAAATCTGCATTTATCAAATCAGGAATCAAACTTGAAAAACAGAAGAGAAAAAAAGAGATAACAAGAGAGTGACAGAGAAGAGCTTATGGTCTGTTAGGGCATGCTCCCTAGGCTATTTTGAGGGCATTTGGAGCTTGATTCACCATTGGGTAAGTTGTACATTCCCTCTTCTCCCTCTTTTATGCAAAAATCTAAACATTTAGGGTAATAGGGGCTTTGATTTTGGTTCCTTTAGGTTTAGACCAAACCCATTAGTTTATTTAAGATCTTGGAGAGTTAAATCAAACTTCTAACCTTAAGTTTGAGTTTTGTGGTGATTGAGAATTTTTGGTAAGGGTTTGGATAAACCCTAAGTATAATTTAAGGATTTTGAGATAATGTGGGACATTAATTAGCGAATTTAGTGTGTTGGAATGTTTAATAGGATGGTCATAGTATTTGAGAATGTTTGATATTGTTAAAAAAGGAATTTGAGTATTTTAGATACTTAGAACCTAGAGAATTTAGAATTATCCAGAATGATAATTGATGATTGTCACTTATTAGTGTAGATTGAACACTTCTTTGGGCCATATCGTGCGTATAGGATGTGTGGAGCTAATGTTGAGCCACGGTAACCTTTTTTGTGTGACAAAGGGTTAAGGTAACTATATAATTTATTGTGTTTATTAATTATTATAACTATGTAGAAGTAATTACAAATGATAAAGATTGTGGTTTTGAAGAATTTTATGCATAATTTGACATTGTAAATGATTTTTAGCATGAAAAATTGATTTGTAAATGGTTATTGATTCTAATTGAAATGTATATACTATGTACATAAGTTTGCGATATGAAGATGTGATGAAAAGTAGTGGAAATTGTGAAAAAGCATGATCATAAGGGGTAGGAGTTCACCCAAGATATGTGGGGATGTGTGTGTGTGGAGATATGTGAGTAAAAAATCTATATGGTTGTGTTGACACCATGGGACATCCGGTGCAGCATTATATGGTACTGTTACTATGGGATATTCGGGCAGTCTGGCAACTTCCTAGTACTCGTTAGGGTGCGGTTAGGAGTCAACGACGCTTTTATCACAAGTGTGTGAAGAGGAAAAAACCATAGTCCATAGGCGAGTTAGATTACCTTTAGTTGGGTATATCTACCACCGAAAGTGTGCTCGGGTTAAGAAGTAGTTGATCCAGGAGAGCCTATAGTTTCATGTCAGGGAGCATTTAAGGGTCGATGGTTAGACGATCATGCTAGTGTAAAACTATATGTTTTATTTTGAAAAGATACACTTATCTCATGATTATGGTATACTTGTTATTACTATCGTTTGGATACTTTTTCATGGTTATTTGTGGTAATAAACATTTGATGAACTATATTGGTTACTGAGATGTTTATCTCACCCTATGGTTATATTTTACAAGCAAAGGCTCTGGTAGGGGCAAGGAGAAGGAAGGAGTATCTGAAGAGTGAAGAGCATTGTAGTATAGTTCTTTCCTTTCTCGTTTTTGGTTTTGTAACAAATATTATCACTAAATATTGCTAACTTAGAACATGACATTATTTGAATATTACTTGTGTGAATCTTGTGATAAGTGTGTATATCTTGGTTCAAGATTGATGTTATGGATTAAACGTGTGCTTGGCCAAGTTATATTTATAAGTGATATATATTTCAAGTGTTTTGAGTATCAAAATGACCAATTGATTTGTGTGTTGAATTTTATCCGCCTCGTTGTGTTATTGTCAATTGGGGGTTTGATGGTCATTTTGAGCGTAATTACTCAATTGTGTGTTATGATTGAATTGTTATGTGGTATGTGGTTCATTTGAGGTGGTCAAGGTGTCTCCGGGGCTAATGGCATTTAGTATTATGAGTTGGACACCATGGTATATGTTTTGTTGTGAAAACAAATCATTTTGGATTTGAGTGTCTATCTTTTAAATGGATGATTGTTTGAGTGTAGAATTGGTGCCATTAGCTAAAGGGCTCAAAGAGCTTTGTGTGGACATTTAAACTGCTCAAATCAGATGTCAGATGGCAAAACGGTGCGCTCCAGAAGTTTAGAGAGATGCCATGACAGTAATCTACTGTCATGACAGTAGGTGCGTGCCGCGTTGCATGATGATTGCATTGCAATGCAAGAGGCCCTCGAGGGATTCATTCCTTTGTGCCATCCGCCATAGTGGATGGACCAGATAAGGGCAAAATGACTTGTTTTAGTTTGTTTTAAAGTAAATTGATTTCCATGCTTCCGTATTTATTTTTAATTGATTTTTAACCATGGTTTGAGTTCAAACAATATTTTAAAAAGGGTTTCTTGAGATCCCAATGTTTTAACTAATTATTTTTAAACTCTTGAGTTGTGATAACTTCTTTAGAGAATTTTATTGAATTTTAGTTATCACAACGATGTGTGGGTGTTGTCCTAGTAATGTCAAGGTGGACATTACACAAGGCATATCCAACTCATTTATGGATCATGGTTTTCCTCCCTTTTCACACCATAAGGTGTCATACACCCTTGATTAGCCTCCTCATAGAACTGGCAGATAGCTAGCTAGGTTCAAGTCCCTCATTGAACTAGTGGGACAATCCCTCATTGAACAAGTGGGACAATATGAATAGAATCAATCCAGGCAAACCATCACACGGATGGGCCTTAACACGTGGATTTTATCATCTATTCCGCTTCCTAGGTGAACTCCTGTCTCTCAAGATCATGTAATATACATTCATGCCATAACTTACACATACAGTTCATAGAACTTTACCTTATCAATTTTTATTGAATTTCATCATTACACAATCATTAGACTTCTCAATCACATTTATGAAACTTCAAACCAAACAAGTCATTGAACTCTAACTTCACAATCATTGTACTTCACACTTTCAAAATCATTAAACTCCACTATTTTAAAATATCATTGAACTTCTCTTAAACAAAGATTCATGTTACTTCTCAATTTGCAAAATCATTGAACTCTCAATGAATATTAATATGAAAATCCACTACTATTGTTCTCAAAGAAATTTTATATCACAAAGCATAAAACTCACAAATTGGATCTAGTAGATTTCTTAACAAATTATGCCATACTTTCATTTCTTTTTATTTTACACATTTCAATGATAAATCATAAATCAATAAACTAATAAACACATAAAAGTATGAGATAGAATTCCCCCGATTACCTTAAACCTTTGAGAGACCAAAGGTTTTACCACTCAACTACTTACTATCGAAGCTTCCAAGAAGTTTGAATGGTGCTAATGGTAGTTACACTACAAGCATTTATCATGCAAAATATCAATATCCATTTTGAGCTATTTTCTACTAACACTTTACCATTTCTTAATACTCAAGATTTATTCTTGACTCATGTAAAAGTATTTAAAAGGCTTCTTAGCTTCCTTTAACTTTCTCATTAACAACATTGAGCTCTTAAATGGGTATTAATAAAACCACATCATTCCCAACCACTAAATTTATGAGAATTTCATATATTTAATGTCCTCCAACCACCAATCATCATAAAACCATAAGTACCAAGTTTACTTAGCTCAATATACTCCCATTACCTCTATTTAAGTAAATGGGTTCGGACCCATAACTTTTATGAACTGAAAATCACCATTAACAATCAAACCCTAACCTCTACCATCAAGAAAATGGAAGAAAAGAGAAAGATTTAAACAAGGAAGCTTACCTTTAGTGTTTATGAGCTTCAAGACACTCCTATAAGTTGGTTTCTTCAAACCCTAGCTCAGCTCTTTCGTCACTCTCTCGGTTCCTTTTTGTTTTTCTCTTCTCTTTATTTCAGATTCGCAACTTAATACTGTAAAATTCTAATCATGCGTCGTAGTGGACGTACAATGTGTTGTGATGTATGGTATAGAGAGCCTCTTCCAGGCGTATTGTCACGCATGCACCGTGGTAGACTAATCACAAGCTGTAGCACGTGGCACAGAATCACTTCCTTTCGAAATTCTTTCTCTTCCATTCCTGAGTGACCCAATTCTCCTTTGAACTTGCGTTTCGAACTAAAATCGAGATCAAACACGCCCGTTAGGCCTCTCTAGCCACACACCTCTCAAATACACTTAATTAGTCTATTTAAACTTAATTAATCTTGATTTAAAATTGAGAATGTTACATAAATAATATAAAATTACTACAAAATTTGAAAATAAAGATACATATTTCAAGTTAATTATGAGTTAATAAACCTCATGACACAATATAACATCAATTGATTCAATACCAACGTTCACAATAGATATCCCTATATTAATTTAGATTTTTTTACCTAAATATTTATTCAAATTAAAACATATAAAAAGAATGAAAATGATTTATCAAAAAAGGTGTCCCAACAAAATGACAAATGCATGTATTATTCTAATATAGGGTTAAAATTAAAATAAAGTGCACAAACTAAATTCATTTTGACCTTGTCAAAATGTTTCAAAAGTGAGGAAGGTTTTTCTTAAGTGTTGAAATTAGAACAAAGTATATATATATATATATATATAAAAAGAGCCATTCAATTTTCACGTAAACATTGTGGTTGGTGGTTTTGTAACTATTCTCAAACTAATTACAAATTTAGAGTGACCCAATATGATTCAAAAGCTAAAACAATTTTGTGGTTCAAACTAAATCAAAACAAGGACTGGTTGGCAGTCCATTAGGTCAAACTATTTGGTTTAGTTCGATTTTAAAATTATTATCAATAATAGAAGGTCTAAATGGACAACTAAGTAGATCTGGTCCATATTGACTACACACTCTACCGTAGACCAACATGCAAAATTAAAAACTAATGAAAATTAGGTCCAGTAAAAATGGTAACATTTATAATGTGAGAGGCTAATATTTGAATTTCTACTAAATATGATACGCATATTTAGTTCCAACATTGCATTCAACATGATAGACAAAATGGACAGCCATAGATTAGCCCATGTTGACTACACTCAACCAATATGAGAGATTTAACATATTTCAAAGCTATCTGGTATGAATTTAAGCGTGATGAGAAGTCAATGGTTCAATTTGTCATGATGTCAAAAAAAAAAAACCCCTTTTAATAAAAGAAGAAAATAGAATACATTCTGTTTTAAACTAATACAATACTAATTTTTAAAAAATTCAGAAAATAACATAAAAAATTATTTTTGTCCTCCTAAATTAATATTGTTTAAAATTTATTTTTATAATAAGATCAACTTATATAAATTCTACTAAGTAATCACAAAAAATATTTCTTAATGAGTTCTCCATATATAGGCTTTTCTTAACAAATACAATTATCACCAATAAATTTTTGAGCATTTTTTGGATAGAATAATAATTTATTTGATCAATATAATTTAGAGAACCTGTGTATAATGGATCATTGTTCATGATATCTTTGTCCGCAATATTATTTGAAAAGAATTCATAAGTGTAAAAATAAATTTCAAAAATAATTATGCTACTCTTGGGGTTTGAACGTTAACAAATATAAAGTATTTTTAATATTTTAAGATATAATTAAGATGTTTTTTTAAAGATGTCCTTAATAAATAAATTATTTTATATTTATTTTAAAATTTAATAATTTATTATAAAGATAAATATAAAAAAATAATATTACTTTAAAAGATAATTAACTAATAACTAATTTATTGAAGTGAAAGTTTGTTAAAAATGATTTTTGAGCAAAGAGAATATAACAAGTGAGCAAAACTAGAAATTCATGGTGTAATTATCTAAGTAAAGCAGAGGTTGGCGGTGATAGAATCATAAAACTGAAGCTGTTAATCTTATATTATTTTTATATAAAAATATAATCAATATAGAAATCATTAAAAAAAGGACAAAAAACACAGGTACAATTACTTTAAAAACATAATTAAAATCTTCCTATCGTTAGCTCCGCGTCAGAAGGTTGTGCTTTGTCACTGATAATTGAATTCGTCTTATTTATTTATTTATTTGCCCTTTTCCAGAGTATGTCGATTGAAGTCAAAGGAAGCGTACGATGCCGACTGTGGTAAAAGCTCCCCCTAGTGGATCATCCGCCATTCCATGTTCACATTTACAGTACCAACACTGCTCGCATAATATCGATTCTTTTTTCTTTTGGTTACAAGATCGGATCCGTCTTTGGAAAAATATATAAATATATATATTGCGTCCAGTGCCTAACCCCTATAAATATATATATATATTACATGGGCAAAGACAAGTAAACAGCCTCGTCCTAGCATATATCATCTTCTTCCTCGAGAGTTGTATCGGGAAACGGAGTGGAAAATGGGTTCATTGGCTACTTCAGAGAAGCCTCACGTTGTGTGTATCCCATACCCAGCACAGGGCCATATCAATCCCATGCTTAAGCTCGCAAAGCTTCTTCACTTTCATGGCTTTCACATCACCTTCGTTAACACTGAGTTCAACCATAAACGTCTTCTCAAATCCCGAGGTCCTGATTCCCTCAATGGCCTCTCTTCTTTCTGTTTCGAAACCATCCCCGACGGCCTTACCGACTCCGACGAAGTCGTCGTCGACGCCACACAGGACATCCCTTCCCTTTGCGAGTCCACCCGCAGAACTTGCTTAGCTCCTTTCAGAAACCTCCTCAACAAACTCAACAATTCCCCTGATGTTCCTCCCGTTACCGCCATAGTTTCCGATGGAGTCATGAGCTTCACGGTGGCCGCCGCCGATGAACTCAGCATCCCAGAGGTCCTTTTCTGGACTACTAGTGCTTGTGGGTTTCTTTGCTACGTTCATTACCGCCAACTCATTGACAAAGGCTTGACACCACTCAAAGGTAGACTATCTTCTATGCTTTATGTATTTAATAGAACTTGGTGCTTGTTGGGTGTCTCGTTGAAAAATATATAACATACTCTAATATTACTTTTGGTCAAAATCGTGTTTTAACCCAGATTCGAGCGATTTAACAAATGGGTATTTGGAGAGTACTGTGATAGATTGGATTCCAGGAATCAAGGAAATCCGGCTAAGGGACATCCCAAGCTTTGTGAGAACCGCAAACCCAGATGAATTCATGATCGACTTCATTCTTGGCGAGTGTGAAAGGGCTAAGAAAGCTTCTGCAATCATCTTGAACACGTTCGATGCTCTAGAGCATGACGTTTTAGAAGGACTATCATCCATCTTGCCTCCAATCTACTCCATCGGTCCCTTAAATCTACTCACCAACGAAATCACTGACAAGGACTTGAAGCTAATCGGATCAAACCTGTGGAAGGAAGAATCAGAGTGTCTGGAATGGCTAGACGCGAAAGAACCAGACTCTGTTGTATACGTCAACTTCGGGAGCATCACAGTGATGACGAGAGAGCAAATGATAGAGTTTGCATGGGGACTTGCGAACAGCAACAAAACCTTCTTATGGGTAATCCGACCCGATCTTGTTGCAGGCAATAACGCAGTTCTTCCTCCAGAATTCATTGAAGAAACCAGAAACAGAGGGCTGTTATCAAGTTGGTGTCCACAAGAACAAGTTCTGGCTCATCCTTCAGTGGGAGGATTCTTGACGCACAGTGGATGGAACTCAACTATTGAAAGTATCTGCGGTGGTGTGGCTATGACATGTTGGCCGTTCTTCGCAGAGCAACAGACGAATTGTAGATTTGCGAGCAGAGAATGGGGAATTGGGTTGGAGATAGAGAGTGATGTGAAGAGGGAAGGAGTAGAGAGGCTTGTGAAGGAATTAATGGAGGGAGAGAAGGGGAAAGAGATGAAGAAGGCGGCACTTGAATGGAAGAAAATGGCGGAGGAAGCAACCTGTAGACCTGGTGGATCTTCGTTTCAGAATTTTGAGACCGTGGTACGACAAGTTCTTCTGGTAAATAAAACTATTACCAAGTAGAGGGATTTGTTATTGTTGTTGTTTTTTTTAAATCAGAGCATGTAGATTTTGTTATACCTTAGTGTTAATTATGAGATTCCATTTCCATTTATATCATATGCCAGTTTTATTGTGTGTGTTCAAAAGTCCTTGCATTGTTATGATGATATTTTATCTCTCGGTCGGTGATAATAATTACATATATAAAATGCTTTCTTCATTTTTACAAATTCAGTCCAGCATGAATCATTCCATTTATAATTTTATTTATAACAGTTCTATTTAGAAAAAATTATGTATATGATTGTATAAGAAATTTCTCTACAAATAAGTTTTACAACATTTAAAAATTACAGTCAAAAACTCTTGAGATTTAGATGTAATTTGTAGTTAGGGTGTGAAGGTAATATTGTTCTTATTAAAATACATCAATTATATACGAAAATGATACATTCGTATTTAAAAAATCTAATTGTTATTAAAGTTTATGATAAAATAAAAAAATACTCCTTAATTGAAAAAGAATGGAGAAAAATATTGAAAGAAGTTTATAAATGCTTAAATTACTTTAGTTATTTATTGAATTAGACTTGTAAATTTTAGAATTAAAGTTATAAATGAAAAAAATGTTTTGTTGCACTTTATTAATTGAAGAAAAATAATGAGAGAATGTTACAAGTGCCAAAACTAATTTAATCATTTATTAAATTAAAATTTATGAATTTTAAAACTAAAATTATAAACCAAAAAACTATTGTTGTACTTTGTTGATTAAAGAAAATTTGTAAGAAAAAAATTGTGAATGTTTAAATTATTTTAGTCATTTATTGAATTAGAGTTGTGAATTTTAAAATTAAAATTATGAAAAAAAAAACTTAAAAAGCATGATTATATTTAGGAAAATCAAATTGTCATTTTTCTATTTTAAAAGGACTTATCTATTACTCTCCCTGTAAAATAAAAGGAAGAATGCCCTCCATTGTTATCTCTCAATCCAACATGAATCATCCTGTGAAAGGTTTAGGGATAACCAACTTGGCAAGGGAAGACTCCAATAAATCCGGATCATCTAAATTTATTTTATTTAATTTTATTTTACTAAAATAAAAAATAAGATAAATTATAAAAAAATTAATAAATCTGTTTACTAATTTGACAGTCTAGATTTAGTATGATTGGTTCAAACTTAATACTAAAAATTTTTAATATTAAAACTGTACTGTCCAAAATATATTTAAATAATTAATTTATAAAAAATTATAAAATTTTAATGTTATATCTGAATCATATATATTAAATAGATTATCTAAACTGATCAAAAGATTTATTTAATTTTTTATAATTTTTGATAATTTTTTATTTTAATAAAATAAAATAATAAATATTAAACCTGGGTCGTCTAAATAAATAAATCTGGATGGTCCAAGTTTATCACCAGACTCCAGCTGCAGCAAAAACATAAAAAAAAATAAATAAATAAATCTAGGAATGATCTAGATTTATCTCCAGCTGCAGCGCAGGGAAGCCAAGTCCAGGCAAAAGTAAAACATGATGTCAGTAATCCTTACCATTTTCTGATGCGTTGACCAGTCAATTTTGGATTCGGACAACCTATAGGAAATAAACAAAAAACAAAAAACAAAATTTGATCGCCACATGGGCCCACCATATCCAAAAGAATTACTACTAAAGAGAGACGTGAACAATTCTGCGTTCTGACCATTAGATATGGAAAAACTGCCCATCAGCGTGTGATGAGCTTGAGTCTATAAATGCAGAGACCAAAAAGTTTGGATATGAAAAAAAAAAAAATCAAAAATAGTGCGGGCAAAATCAGATCCTCGACTTGACTTGGCAATCGTTCTTCGGAGCTCTGCCACTGGGGTTAGGGTAAATTAGGGAGGGGGACATAATGCAAATTGATAATTTAGGGTGTGTTTGGATTAAAAATTTTAAAATTGAGGTTAGAATCAACTGAGGTTAGCAAATTGAGGTTAGAAAAAATGTCTGTTAAAGTGACTTTAACGTGATTTATGTTTGGATACATTTTTTTAAAAGTCAGTTAAAAGAATTAAAATTTGTTTGGATGATTTGATTCAAAAACCAATTGAGATATATAATGACAAAAATAAACATCAATTTTTTTTGTATATATTAACTAATATGATATTTTTAGGAAATAATATTAAACTTACAATTAAATTTTCAGAAAGGTAAAATTAAATTATACAATTTTATTTTTTAAAAGTTAGAATTAAAAAATCTAAGATAAATGACATATTAAATTTTTTTAAATTTTATAAATGTGTTGCACTGATTTAAAAAAATAAATTACATTGCTACTAACTTAAAAAAATTATTGTTTATGATTAGTTTTTTATTCCATTTAATTTAATCATAATTGATTTAATGATTCAATTTGTATAATCTCATATTTCTTTTTCTTTCTATTTTTTACTGAAGCCTTGTGCAAATATTTTACGGTATGATGAGAGATTGAGGAAGCCAAGAGATATCATGTGAGGACAAGAAAGAGAAAACCCACAAAACAATGAATGCCAACTTCACTTTCCCACGTTATGTTGCTCCAGAAGCTGCGTTTTGTGGCTTCAGTTCTAACGCCCGTTTTTTTCCCAACGCTCTTTACAAAATTTTTGTAGCCAAACAAGAATTTTATTCTTATAATGAGCTTTTGATACCTCAACTGAGGTTTTGATCATTCAAACCTCAGTTACGTATTTATCCAAACATGCACTTAATTTGGATAACTCGAAGTTAATAGATGCTGTTGGGCCTATTGGACCTTGGGGCTTAGAATAAGGTTATAGAGGTTAATCGATCAGTTTGGCCGAATTTGAATGGCTAGAAGTGGGCTTTGCCCAATATATCATTTGCCACGGGGTGCCAAAAAAAAAAAAAAAATAGAGAAAGAAAGGTGAATCCGAATTTGGTGCTCGTTGTCCCTTAAAAGATTTTCACAATTTAAATTTAGACAATATAAATTTAATTTAAATATTTAATTTAATATTAAATTTTTATAATTTTTATAAATTACTATCGAACTATATTCTAAACAGTTTAAGTTTAATATTAATTTTTTATAAATTTTATAAATTTTATTTTGACAAATAAAACATTAAAAATAAAGATAATATCATAATTGAAACTTTTTAAATTATTTTAGAAAAATATAAGTTAAAATTTTTTAATCTAAACCATCCAAAGTAAATTTGGATAGTAGATTTATAAAAATTATAAAAAATTTAAAATTAAATTTGGATTATTTAAATTAAATCTAAATTGACCTTTGTGATAAGTAGATTTATCAAAATTTTATAATTTTTATTTAATAAATATAAAATAAAATATAAGTTTAAAACTTTAGATTTAGACTATTTAAATTAATTTTAGATTGGATGGTTTTAGATCTCATCAGGAGTGACTCATTCCCTAATGAGCACTGGAAATAAATCCAACAAAACTAAAATAAATTCAGGAGGAGAGGTGCAAGAGAGAATCCTCTCTCATAGCGATATGATTAGACTGAGGAATTTCCCATAATTGCGATATAAAATTGATGCAAAATAGACAAAAGGAAAAGAGAGAGAAAAAATTAAGGAGAAGGAGAAAAAAGATAGATCAAGAATGAGGGGGAAAGACTAAGATTTTCAGAAATTATATATTCAATAATTATTAAAACTCAAATATAACTTAGAATCCTAGTTCTATTTATAGTGCCTTAAAAATAATAAAAAAAATAGCAATTTAAATTCAAATCATATATCCAATTTATATTTTAAAAGATACTGATATAGCATTGTATCCTATTTTACTAAAGATAAATAAATCATATATATATATATATATATATCTATATAATTTGGTGTGCTTAGCTTCCTACTATGATGTGTTTAAAGGTCAAGTTCGAATTCAAGTTTGGAGATAGGATCGGATTAATTTACTATTTGTTTATACATATAAAACATGAGTGGTACTGTTTGTGCATCTCCTATCTTTCTTGAATAGTAGATTTACCTATTTGAAATTCAAATCAGATTCATTCATTTAAAAATGAATGGTCAAATTATTTTATGCTTATTTAATATAATATAAATAAATAAATTTATTTTTTTGGTAGAGTTGATTTGGAAAATAAAATAAATTAACTATTGCTTATTATTTGGGTGTTTTTATATTATTTTTTTGATAGGTTTGGATTTGCAAATAAAATATGCTTATTAGCACAAAAAATATGCATAATTAATTTCAATGTTAGATTTGGATGGAAATTTCTATAGAGTTATATTACAACAAAAAAAGTTTTTATAGCAATGATGTTTGCAACAATTTTGAAAATCACTGCCGTAATTATAATCGCAATATAGCAAGGGATATAGTAGCGGTTTTATAATTGATATCACAAAAGTCAAAATATTACAAGCGGTACACTGCTACCTGAAAATCACCACTAAAGATGACCTGAAATTTCGAAAATCAATTTGAAATACTTTGGCAAGAGGAATGTAGCGGTTTAAAATAGCTACAATATTTGAAAATTTGAATTTCACACCAAAGTTTGTCGCGGTTCACAAACTGCAACTATTGACAATAATGCGTGACTCTGCTGTTACTTTAATAATTAGGCCGCTCACTTTGCTTTTCATATTTTGTGAGCCGCAAATGCATGTTCATGTTTGTATTTGCTTCTTTGGGGTCAGTCATGATCGCGTAATATTAGTTAGTAACCGATCTTCGGTACGTCTTGATCTAGAAGAAGTAACTTCTTGTTCAATCAATTCGGCAATTCCCATAATAGAAAGATATTTCGGCCCAACCAATCGTATTAAATTGTACAATCTGTTAGTAATATATAAACAATTAATATATAACATTTTATTAAATTAGAACTGTTCTTTGTTATAATAAACAGATGAAGAAAATATTTTAAATTGGGTTGTAGTATATTATTATTGTTATTATTATTTATATTATTATTATTACTATTATTATTATTCATTGACGTAGTCTCACTTGGACTTGATTGCCATTTTTTAATTTCCCTGGTAGACTTCTAACTTTTCTTCCCATGTAATGGTAGGAATTAGGAAAGCTACGATCCTTTGACCAAAAGGAACAAAAATAATATTAGTACTAGATAGAAGGTCTATTAACATATTATCTTGGCCAACTTTTCTTTTTTCCCGACTCTCTCCTAAGTGAGAGTTTTGAGACTCTCTCCACACTAGGTGTGTTAGAGCTTGAGATTGAGTGAGTGTGATTTGGTAATTGGAGGATGGGAGGTTGGTATGATGGATGACAAGGAGGTTGCGAATGCTGTGATTGATGAACCGATTGTATGGAATGAGGAAGGTTCAAGAAAAACATTGATCGAAAAGTTGTTGGCTAGCAAAAAGATGAATAGGCCAATGTTTGAATCAATGGTGCGAAAAGCCTAGAATTTTTAGGAAGGTTTGAACATTATTAATCTGAAAGGAAATGCGTTTGCATTTTGTTTTGCAGATGAGTAGGAGTGTCAGAGGATTTCATGTGGTAAACCTTGGTCGATTAATGGTCATATGCTGAATATTCAGGAGTGGAAGGGACATATGTCGATTGAGGATCTGGATTTTAGCTTTTGTCCGATCTGGATCCAATTGCATAATGTGCCTTTAGGTGCGATGAACTTGGAAAATGCAATTTAGATAGCTGGTCGTGTTGGGGAGGTGGTTATGGTGGAGAATCCGTGGTGGAATGATACATTAACTCGAGGATTTTTAAGGATAAGGAGAAGACATTGGCATTGGGATTCTGGCTTATGAAACTTGATAAGGAGAAGGCGTGGATTTCGGTGCATTATGAAAAAATGCAAAAGTTTTGCTATTGGTATGATCATATTGGGCATGAGTTTTGAACATGTCATTCTGTATAGAAGATGTCATTGGTGGACCCTAGTCTATCAAGGTATGGTGCTTGGTTAACTACTAATCTAGTTAGGATCTAGGAAGAGGTGATGATTGTGGTTAGGGATGGATGGTCGGAACTGGATCAACTAAGAAATGGTAGGGATGGTAGGTGAGAATGGAGAGAAAGGAGGAGGGAGGAGGGAGAGAAGAAATCTAATGATAAGAATGATGACTTGTTTGTAATAAGGTTATGTAGTGGTGAGAAGGGGAATAAGCAAGTAGATAGAAAAGATGAACCTAGAGAAAACAGACAGGGGAGTGTGGACTGTGTTGCTTTTGAACAAAAGTGTGGGCCTAGTGGTTGGAAGAATAAAGACAGGAAGGAGATTGTTAGTGGAAATAGGGGCAGTGGTGTGGCTACAGAAGATGTTGGGGTGGTGGACTTAGGTCAAGATAAGGATAAAGAAAATTGGGCCATATGTCCTATTTTTAAGCAAGAGGTTCACAGTGTTGCTAATAAAGTGGAGGTATTGAACTTGAAAAGAGAGGCATGAGTTGAGACAGGGCTTGAAAAGACTAAAAGAAGATTATGTGAGGAGGATTTTAATTAGAAGGCTGTAGGGTTCGTTGTTGCTGAGAATGTGAGGAAGATCAAAGCTTGATTGAGGAAGAGTATTCGAAAAAAAGAAGTGAGGTTTAGAGGTGCAAAATTTATGCAATTTGCTAATGATGAACTAGTAAGTAGTCATTGGGGTTTTGAGGGAGAAGATACTGAGCTATTTACAATATGTGAAAATGGGTTTGATGAGGGTTTGCAAGCTGAAGGTGTAGATGGCTGGCCTTAAACAGCCACCCAAAAGCCGTGAAGTTTTTATGCTAGAACTGTCAGGGTCTAGGAGGGCCCTGACAGTCAAAAAAACTGAGGGAGGAATGCAAGATTAATAAGCCCTCAGTTGTGTTTTTGATGGAAACAAGGATGGTGAAGGAGAAGGTAATGAAGTTGAAGAAAAAATGTCAAATGGATGAAGAATTCTATGTGAAACTAGTAGGAAGAAGTGGTGGATTAGCAATGTGTTGGAGTAAGGAGGTGGTGGTGAATATTTGGCATTATTCAAGAAATATTATCCTTGTTAGTTTGGAATCAGTCTTTTGTAAGGTTTCAAAGTATGTTACTTTTGTTTATAGAGCCCCGAGAGTTGAAGATAAAGAGAGGGTATGGGAGAAAATGAGGAGTTTTGCTTCTGGTGTTTGGGATTTGTGGCTGTGTTGTGGTGATTTTAATGACATACTCTTAAATGTTGAGAAGTTGGGAATGAAGACTGAATCTCAGGAAAATTATGAATTTTCAGAGTATGTTAATTGACTGTGGGTTATTAGACCTTGGTTTTAAAAGTGCAGCTTTTACTTGGTGCAATGGTAGGGTTGGTAATGATCATGTAAAGGAAAGATTAGACAGAGTAGTGGCAAATGTAGAGCTTAGAGAAATTTTTTTGGATGCAATAGTGCTACAAGTAGAGCCAGTAGGGTTAGATCATCATATGCTCATTGTTGATTGTGAATATGAGCATGTGAGGGTTCTAAGGATGTTTAGATTTGAAGCACCATGGTTTGAGCATGATGACTTTTTGCAAGTAGTGAAACAGGGATGGAGAGCTGGGGTAGGGTGGAGTAGTGATAAGGTGGAAGAGTTGTGTTGGAGGCTTGAAAATTGTAGAAAGATTTTGATAAAATGGGCTAGAAATATGTTTCCTAATGCAAGAAAGCAAGTGGATGAATTGACACAGAAACTTGAGGAGTGTCATAAAGGTGTTTGGAATGAAGTAAAGAAGGCTGAGGCAAAACGCTTGGTGAATTGAATTGAAGAAGCTTGGTTGAGAGAAGAGAAATTTTGGTGGCAACGGTCCAGTGTAAGCTAGTTGAAGGCTGGGGATAAGAACACTAGATTTTTTCACTCTTGTATTGTGCAGAGGAGGTTGAGAAATAAGGTTGTAAAGTTGAAAGGAGGTGATGGTGAATGGATTGAGGATGAACAGCTTATAAATGGAGCTTTTACTAATTTTTATAGTAATTTGTTTATTGCTGGAGGGTTAAGGGATATGGAAGGAGCTCTGAAATTTATATCAAAACAAGTTACAGATAAGATAATGTGTTGCTGATGCGTGCTATCACAAGTGATGAAGTGAAAGAAGCTGTGTTTCGGCTTGGTAGTAAAAAGGCTCCAGGGCCCGATGGATACTCTGGCATTTTCTACTAGAATGCATGGCTTGAGGTATGTGGTGAGGTTATTGAGATGGTGAAAGATTTTTTTATGAATAATACTAGTTTAAGTATTGTGAATGTGACCAATGTAGTCTTGATTCCAAAGGTGGATAGGGCTGAATCAGTGAGACAATACAGACCTATAGGTTTGTGTAATTTTGTCTATAAAATTGTATCAAAAATTTTGGCTAATAGGATGAGGAGTTTATTGACCAGAATTATTTCTGGCCATCAAAGGGCTTTTGTTGCAAGTAGATTGATTCAAGATAATATAATAATTGCTCATGAGGCTTTCCATTATTTGAGAAATAAAAAAAAGGGGAAGAGGGTGGATATGGCAATCAAGATTGACATTAATAAAGCCTATGATAAGTTGGAATCGGATTTTATTGAGGAGGTTTATGGAGAATGGGGTTTTGTGATAGGTGGATTGGATGGATTATGGAATGTATTAAATCTGCTAGTTTGAATTTAATGGTCTCTGGAAAGAAAATTGCAAAGCTAAACATGGGGAGGGGTATTAGGCAAGGAAATCTTTTGTCTCCATATTTGTTTATAATTGGTGCAAATGTTCTGTCTTTAATGGTTCAGAAACATGTGGATGAAGGTGTATTAAGGGGGTCAAACTGGCTCAGAATTGTCCTATTTTGTCCCACTGTTTTTTTTGCTAATGATGCATTATTTTTTGTGAATGCTAGTAAGAAGAATTGTAAAGTTTTGAAGAATATTCTAGATGTTTATTGTTGTGCATCTGGGCATATTGTGAATTTGGATAAGTCATGCATTTTTTTCTCACATAATGTTGTAACTGAGGTTAAAAATGAAGTTTTTGAAGTGTTGGGTATTAAGGCATCTGATGATCCTGGAAAGTATCTTGGGATGCCAATGATATGGGGGCGTTCTAAGATAGAAGCTTTAGCTTTTGTTAAAAATAAGTTGAGTGGTAAATTGTAGGGTTGGAAGCAATGAATATTGACTTTTGCGGGGAGGTATTGATTAAGGTAATTGCAAATGCTATTCCTGTGTTTCTTATGTCATGCTTCAAATTCCTAAAGAAAGTGTATGAGGATCTGGATGGTATGATCTCAAAGTTCTGGTGGGATAGAGAGAGATGGAGGGCAGGATTCATTGGAAGGCATAGAGATTTATGTGTTTGCCCAAGGGTGAAGGTGGTATGGGATTTAGGGACTTTGAGATCTTTAATGATGCATTACTTGCAAAGACTGCATGGAGAATCCTTCAAAATCCTAATGATTTGTGGTGTGCAATTTTGAAGGGTATATACTTTCCAAAATCTGATTTTACACATGAAAAAAAAGGGTGTAAGGCATCGTGGGGTGGTATAGCATTTTGGAAGGAAGAGATAAGAGGATTGGTACATGGGAGAGGGTTGGTTTATTTAGGGACCAGTGGGTTTCTTTTGCTCCCGGTATGTGTCTGGTTAGGGATGATTTGTCTGATGAGATGAAGAGTTTGAAAGTATGTGTTATAATTTCTGATAGGAAGTGGTGTTTTGATAAGGTGGAGGATTGGTTGAGTGATGTTGAGAAGGATTTGATTGGCAAAATTAGACTATCAGTAAGAAGAGTTGATGATAGAATGGTTTGGGTTAAGAGTAAAGATGGAGAGTATTATGTGAAACTGGGTTATAGAAGCATGAAAAGCAGTGATAATGGCAGAATGAGGAAGGATCCTGGTAGGTCCTATAAAGTATCAAAGAAGTTGTGGAATGGTATTTGGAAAATCAGGATGCCATCCAAAGTTGTGCAATTTATGTGGAGGGTTGTTAGTGGTGCTTTAGCCACTAAAGAGGCTTTGTTTTGAAGGAAGTGTACTGATAGTTCAATTTGTGATATCTGTCATGCACAAGTCGAGACTATTGAGCATGTACTATTTTTTTGTCCATGGGTTAAGGGGTGTTGGTATGGGTCTCCTTTGTCTTTTAAAGTTAGCAAAACTGGTATGTGTAGTATGGGTAGGTGGATGAAGGAATGGTTGTTTGACAGATATGGAGGGGAGGATTATGAAGTGGCTACTGTGGCTGCAATTTGTTGGTATGTGTGGAAGATGAGATGTAGTTTTTGTGTTTAAGGAAGAAAGGATTTACCCATAAGTTTGTTTGATGAGAGCCTTGGGTTTGGTGGGGGAGTTTTGGGGACAAAATAGTAAGAAAAAGGCTGACACAGTGACTGGAAATAATGTTGATAAGTTGCTGGTTTGGATGAAGCCTGTTACAGGTAGGTGAAGATCAATATTGATAGAGGTTTTAGTTCCAAGAATGGGAAGGCTACGATAGGTTTGGTGGGAAGAGACTATGGAGGGCAATTCTTGGGGGGTACTGGACTTAAAGTTTGTCCTAATCAGCATTTACAGTTGAGTGTTTTGCTTTGGTTGAAGCCTTGCAGGTGAAAGATCTGTTTAGTGATGGTCATGTGATTGTTGAGACAGATTGCTTGGAGCTATATAGGAAAGTTCAGGAGGAGGATGCTAAAGGGTGCGCATGGGAATGCTATGACTTGCTGTAGGAATGTTTTTATCGGAAGAGGTCTAATAGTAATTGGTCATTGTCTTTGGTAGCCCGTGAGGGAAATAAAGCTGCTGATGCTGTTGCAACTTTGGTCATGGGAGGAATGATACCGCAAGGATGGCTGAATAAGCCACCATCCTCTTTGGTTTCAATTTTGATGCTGGACCTATCAGATAAGAATATTGATGCAGCAAAGAAAAAGGGAATTGGCTGATAGTTTACTGCTAATTCTGGCTTGTTTTGTTCTTTTATTTATTTGTACGTTGTTTGCTTATGTTTCTCTTTGTGTCTTGTTTTTAGTGTATTGTTGTTTTTTTCAGGATGCTTTAATTTTTTTTTTTCCTTTGCTTTCGTTTCTTGATTTCTTCTATTTGTGAGTGTATTAATCTTTTTAATATTAATAAAATGGTATCTTTTTGCTAAAAAAAAAAACATATTATCTTGGCCAACGAAGGTCTGTTAATAGTTGAAAATGTGTATACAAATAAGATAAATATATATATATATATATATAGGCCAAAATATATATAGATAATGGTTTCTAATTGCCTTTTTTTTTTATAAGGCCTAATTATCCGGTCTTATTACTTCATAGAGATGAGGAAATTTTGTTCCAATTTGGTAATTTTATTAAATTTATCATAATTTGAATTAGTTTTTAAACTATCCCGAGAAAATTAATCTGTAAATCTTTTTAGTTTTCATTAATTTTGAATCAGTACTTATAGTTTATTTTGCTTTAATCAAGTTCTTATAATTTGATTGATTAAATATATTAGTTTTGAAGGTTAAAATTATTAATGTATGATTAATTTTTTTCAAACAAAACAATTTTAAAATTTATAGAAAAATTGATTAAATATTTTTAGCAAAAAAAGTTGATTAAATACAATGTTTATATTTTTTATTAATTTTGTATGAAAAATTACATATGCATATTTTATTTAGAAAACATTACCTAATTATAAAAAATTGAACTATAAAAATATAAAAGTGCTAAACTTTATTTAAAAGAAAACTTTTAGGATTTTAATTTTTAAAGATTAACAATTCAATAGACCAAATTATAAGAACCACATTAAAATAAAATAAATTATAACAGCCTAATTTACAATCAAAACGAACTATGACATGTACAATTGATTTTCCCACCTATCCTCAATCCCTTTCTTTACTTAATCTTTGTCTTTTCTGTAAATTATTGATGAGTATTATTTAAAAAAAGGGCTTGCGCGCTCACGTTCGCGCTTGAATCAGTTTTTAATTTTTTTTAATTGTTTTCTGTTTTTTTTTTAATTTTTTAAGTATTCCATGATCATTAAACTCATATGTTTAAGTAAAATCATAACAAGAATGTAAATTCAGATCATAAACTCGAATCATAAACTCATAAAAATTTACCTCTATTAATACATAATTATTAAATTTTATTATTAAATAATTACAATATAAAATTTGAACATATTTTGATTTAAATATATTTAAAATATAAATTATTAAAATTAAACATATCTACATTAACAAATTATCATACAAAACATAGAAATTTTAAAACAAGGAAACTTATTTTTGGTATTTTTTATTTTTTATTAACATTAATTTTTGCATTTTAAGTTTTTTTTTCTTTGAACCAGGTTCTATAACTTTTCATAAACTGACTTGTTCACAATATATATTTAACTTGCTCAACTCGAAAAAAAAAATCAATGAGTTTTACAAGTTTACATCTAATTCGAGTTTATGAATTAATTGATATAATTTTAAAGCTAAAAAAATAAAAAATGATAAATTCAAAAGTAAACTTGTGAGTTTGGTCAAATTTGTATTTAATTCGAGTTTATGAGTGAGTGAGTATATTTTTATATATTAAAAATATAAAAATATTAAACTTATAGAGTTAACTCGAAAATTTGATAATTATAAACATTCTTACAATCAATAGTTGTAAAATTATTCTTTCAAAAAATTTAAGTACCAATTAAAAAATTATTCTCTTTCAAGAGACGCCACACACTTATATAAGAATTAAATCCTAAAACAATATTTGATGGGTTCAGCCCATCACCATCAGTACCCTGCTCATTTGGTCCCCCCACCCCCAAGATAATAGTAAAATAATAAGAGGCCATTTGCAATCGCCGCCCAATAATTGGTTGTGTGGGCGTTCGTCACGGATGAGTAATTCCTCAAATAATTTGCAAATAAACTTTTGTCTTATTATTTTACTTTAATGAAATGAAATTAAAAAAAAAATATTCTGGGCAATAATGACCATCTCACCAACGGATGTGTTCGCTGCGTTATCCTTTCTTCGCGAATGAATGTCTTTGCTCTATTTTTCATTGGATTTGCAACTTCTCAACAAATGAAAGTATTTCGCTTCACTTCATTTTCCATTATTTGCTTGAATTTCATATTCTTCCAACTACAAAATAATCATCAGGGTCATTCTATTATCAGTGTAAATATTGGGTTTCAGCTAGATAGGCTCTTGTCGGTTAACATTGGAATCATTTCAGATCATGATTAACACTTGACAACTTTTTAATTTTATTTTTCATTTTTTAGATTACCATTTATTTAAGTTTTTTTTTTTGGTACACATCTGCGGTATTTTATGGACCTTAGCTTGATCCTTTAATAAAAGAAGAGTAATCATCAGTGTCCTCTTTTCCATTTGTTTGGTTGGAAGTGAGAGAAGTATATGAAAAATTTTCATAAGTTTTCGTTTCTTTATTTGGTAAAAAAGAGTGAAAGAGAGGTATTGTCCTCTCACTACTAAAAATTTGGTTTTATATATGTCCTCAGTATAACAGCTATTATGAAAACTAGTATATAGAAGAGGCAAGATTGGATGTAAGAAAATTCATAACAATTATTTATATTAACTGTTAAATAATCTTTAGGACTACATAAAAGTTATTGAAAAAAATTGTTACTCTATCTATTAAAAAATGTAAGGTATTTTTTTGAGGAATTGAATGTGCAAAAATGTAGGACATTTTTAATATTTAAGGTGTAATTATTACCTTTTTTTCAAAAATGCCCTATTGATAGTGACTTTATATCTATTGTAGGGTGTTTAATAGGAGTAAATATGAAAAAATATTATTAGTTTGAAAGTAAGTAACTACTTTATTGGAGGGTGAGATTCGGTTAAAAATACCTTACATTTTTAAACGGAGAGAGTAAACAATCTTATTTTTAAAAAACTTTATTTCCAAAGTCTATATATGTTTGAAAACAACTACTACATAGTTTCAAAGACATAAATATTAGTTTCAATAATCATTAATTACTTTATAATTTTTTAAACTTAAAGAGTATTTAGCGGTTTTAAATAATTTACATTATATTATACACATCACATATTTAAACTTAATTTTTGTTGTTATGTTTGACTTGACAATATTTTGAGAATGCATTTGTAGAAAACTATGCTACAATTGACATTGAAGAAATCGTTGAAAAGTTGTCCCAAGATTTATTCAAGTAATGGGTAAAATATATACAAAGAAGATAAATGATCACAACCATTAACTTGTTCAATTTTGGTTCTTTATATATATCCGTTATACTTAGGCAAAACATACTTACTTTGGCCAATTTAACTAGTAATAGGTTTTACTTAGCAAACTTTTCCTTATAATTACTTTAAGGTATAGGCATTTTTTTTTGACAATTTTGACATATTTTTAAATAGATTTTAGAAGTTATTATAGAGAAATAAAGTTGGATTTTGAATAATTGATCAATATATATGAAAGTTGGTTTGTTTTGAAATTCTATTGTTGGAATTCTGCTGTTTTGGTTTGTTTTGTTATTACAGGGGGCTGCTAGAAATGTAATTTCCTATTTTTAATAAAAAATAGAACTATATAGCAATTATTTACAAATAATCAAATATATAGTTGGCTAGGCAACTTGTAAAAAATAATCAATTGAACAATGGCAGGAAAGGCTTAATAATATTGGTTTCAAAGAAACAAGAATAAATGAAAACTCTTTAAAAATAGGATCCCAATAAAAATCAATTTCCAAAATCATTTAAGCTCAATTGCAACAAATTAGAGTTATCAAAGGAGTGGAAACATGAGGTAACCCATCAATAGGATTTGCAATTTGAATTTAAATTATTACTATTTTATTATTTTAAATCTTTATAAATAGAGTTAGGTTTTTCATTCGTATTAAACTTTTGTGTATCATTGATTAGACTTCACTTTTGTGTATCATTGTCCAAAAGTTTTAGTCTTCACTTTTCTTCTTTCTCTCTCTTTCCCTTCTCCCCTTCTCGTTTTACATTAATAAGTAATTAAGAACAATTGTTAAAACATTTACATAGCGTTGAAGAATTTCAAAGCACATCTAAAATATCTTAGAATATAACCTATCTCTTGAATCTATCTTCTGCGAATGCATCCCTATAGCAAGTTTGCTTTCCTCTTCGTTGGAGGTAGGAGTGAGCATTAGTTTTTATGGTTCGGTTCAGTTCTCATTTGAGAAAATTGAGAGACTGAACATCACTAATATTTTTGACCAAACCAAACTGAAGTAATGGAAGTAACCAAATGAAAATTGAACTGAAGTTTAGTGGTTTGGTTTGGTTAGATTTTTCAGTTATTGAACAACTATCATTTGAGAACAACACAGATTGAAATTGGTTGAGATGAAGAACTTAAAAGAATATGAACTAACAAAGAAGGAAACAACCCATTAAGATGAAGCAGGGAAACTACCTAATGAGAACAATGCCAACCGAGATGAAGCATGGAGAAGTCTAATAGTTTTTTACCGTTTCAAAGTATCTCTTTTTTGAGATGAAGAACAAAGATGAGACAAAAAAATTGCAATGGAGGAGAGGCGAACTGAGCACTGAGATGAGACTAAGGCAGAAATTACGACGGAGCAAGAGAGGTGAATTGAGATAGACGAACATAGATGAGGCAAGGGCTTGAACTTTGGAGTGCTTGAGGCAGAGTGTGTGATGATAAAAAGATGAGAAATCATTACAGTTAATGTGAGATGAAGAGCATATTACATGGGCCACGAAACGGGTTTGGCTAAGTTGTATTATTTTCTCATCTTTTTTGATCTGATGATATAATCATCAAATTAAAAATAATCTTTAAGGATAGAGTCTATGGGCCTAATGTGCGAATCAGGGTGTAATATTCTTGTCCCCTTTTAGTATTAAAAAATAATATTTACAAAATACAAAAACTATATATTTATTTTTTTAAAAAAAATATTATGTATTTCAATTTATTCAGTCTATTAAATTTCTTTCTTTTTTAGATGACCCATTTAAACTAAAATTTTTTTTAAAAAAATCAATCCAAACCTTTAAACCGAATCGAATTGATCAAATTTAATTTGGTTCAATTTGATTTTGCTCACCCTTACTTGAAGGCACCGAAATGAGTTGTTGGGTGAGGAGGAAATGTTTTGCCAAGACATAATAAGCACCTATATGTAGTGGGCACGTGACCCATTATGAAATTTGATCCCCCACCCCTTTTTTTACTTTATCTCTCTATCTAACCCATTCTTTTCTTTTCTTTTTTTCTTTTTATTGGGTACAGGTGCAAATTTAGCTCTCGATTGTTTTTCCAAGAGCATTGAATAGCCTATACTATAAGGTGATGTAAAATAAATTCTCAACTTCAAAAAACGGATCATTTAGTGGCTTCCATTAATTTTTATTTGAAGGATGTTAACCTCCCATGTGGGACCCACAAATTTTTGATTGAAAATGACACTGTGTTGTAGTTATTCTGTGAGTGTGTCAAAAGGAGAAGTCTCACTCTTAGTGTATATATGCTAAGGAATAAAAGTTGCCCATATATAGCCTGGGAATGCATTAGATCCAGTGTCAAGCTCTAAAGTTCTTAAGCTTCTCCCATGTATTGTATTCCTTGAGTTTATTCTGTGAATTTTTATTGTTATGTGTCCTTGCTCTTTATAGGAAGAACCTGTTTAATCTTGGAGAGCTGTCGTTGATCAACTTGGTGTGGCGGAATAACTTTTAAGGATAATGTCCTTGGGGACAATTCAAACTACTATTTTCCTGCCAATGCCAACAACATGAAACTCCACCTCATCAAATAAAGGTGAACTGCGTAGCCTCTATTATAAAAAATAAACCATCTAGCACCTTTTCATCAATTTTGACCAAATGTCATTTATTTTCAAACTTATGAGATGCACAACGCATCAATCTTTCTAATATTCTTGCCTTCATTCTCACTCTCAGCTTAAGAAGAAAAGGCTTAAAGAGTTTTTATTTGAAGATATTTACAAGGACAATGCTAATAAAGTAAAAGAAGAAGAGGAAGAAGAAAAGGTTAATTTAGCCATGAATTATTCAAGTGATTGAATCAAGCTTCTCTTATGCATAGTATCATCACAATTCAAATTGCTACTTCACTTAAATTGCCATAGAGATTTAAATGAAACCTTGTGTTCTTCCTTTTTTTCTTCTACTTTGTTGGCATCGTCCTCGTGAATGTTTTTAGATAAAAACTCTTTGAGCCTCTTCTTCTCGAGTTGAGAATGAAGGCAAAAAAGATTAAAGAGATTGATATGTTGTAGATCCTATGAGTCTAAAAATAAATGATCTTTGGTTAAAATTGATGGAAAGATGTTGGATGATCCATTTTTTATAATAGAGGCTACCCAGTTCTCTTTCAAAAATAGTTCATAATTAGATTTGCACCTTTATTTATTGAGGTGGAGCTCTACGTGTTGCTTTCAGTCAAAAATTTGTGGGCCCCACCTGAGAAGTTAACATCTGTGAAATAAACATTAATGGAGGCTACTGGTGTCAAATAAAAATTAATGGACGCCATTGGATACTTTTGTTTTTAAAGTTGAGAATTTATTTCATACCATTTTATAGTATAGGCTACTTATAGTACTCATAAAAAAATAGTTGAGGGCCAAATTTGCATCTTTACCTTTTTTTATCCTTTCTATCATTTCTTTTAACTTTTTTTTTTGTAAAATTTTATTGGCCTCTTATTATCAATCTTCTTTTATAATAACATATTTTTCTAACCCTTAAGATTTAAACCCACTTTTAAGTAACTGATTACTTATTTAATTTTATGATAACTTTCAATTATCATGAAATAATCTTCTTAACTTTAAATTAGAGCTAATAAATATTTACTAACTTCAATTTTATACTTTTTCCTTTTTATAAATTTATAATTTGATGTTCTAAAAATATAATTGAAATCAATTTATCTTGATCTAAATTTTCCCTCATTTCTTATTTTACTTCATTAAATCACAATCCTTTGAGCCTTTATTCTCAGATAATATAAATTTAACTTCCTTAAACCTCAATTTACTTAATAAATATATACTAATATTAATTAGATTATAGGAGTAAAAATTGAGATGTTACAAAAAATCATTATATAATTTATTGAAAAGTACCTGGGATTGATTAATGGAACAAACTATGTAGTTGTTATTTGTAAATAGCTATTATATATATGCCAACTATATAGTGGTTAAAAATGGCTATATAGTTTCTTTTAGATTATGTAGTGCTAGAATATATAGGGGTTAAAAATTATTATATATTAAAAAAATAACTACTATATATAATCTTTTTTATACTAGTGTCTTCTTATTTGGTTAAAGCAAAATGGAACAAAGGAAAAAAAATTTCAATAAATTTTTCCTTAAACTAAATAAACAATAAATTTGCCAAGTTTTATTAATTTTATCAAGCATTTGTCAAGTGTAGTTTGGTTTTGGTAAACCATGCATCTCCATATAATGTATTTTTCAAGTGGAATTTTGACTCTCTATTGATCAAAGAAGGTCCTTAACTCATAATAAGAATATAATTATCAATTATTCTTTTATCTCCCTTTCTAATAATATTTTTTTAAAAAAACTCATTTGTCAAAGAGGATCGTGCCTCATTAGATGTGATATTTAAATTATCTTTTCTCTCTCTTCCCAAAAAAGAAAAAATAGTTTTTTTAATCATGATTCTCAAATGAAAAATTAATTTTTTTTTAATTAGAAAAGTAGAAATTGAGACTTGAGGTTATAAGTGAAATTAAACCTAGTCTCTAACTTAGAAGGTAGATTACATACAACTACATTACAAGGAGAGTAACAAATGAACAACCAAATTGACCACATACTTGTAAGACACTAATAATTATTAAATATTAATTAATTAAAGATTAAATATTAAACAATAAATAGTCATTTATCCATAGCCCATCCCAAGTTCAATCATGCACCTACTCCCAACTCCCAATTTGAGCTATCAAAAGACCCAGCCTAGCTTCACTTGTAACGAGTTTGGTTTATCTCAAAATTTTTCATTTTCTTAAATTTGACCCTAATTGAAAAACCTTAGAGTGGGGTCTGAAATTCTCACAATTATTTTTTGTGTATATTTTTAATTTAAATTTCTAACTATAATATTACACACACACACACAAAACCTCAAAAGGATTTGAAATAAATTTTTAAAAGACTATTAAAATTTAGGATTAATATGCAATTTAGACCATGAACTATAGGTCCAAGGGTGATTTGAACTCTAACCTTTAAAAAAATACATTCTTAACCTTAAATAATTAAAGTTGAAGCAATTTTGCCCCTACTGTTAATTTTCAACAAATGTTCGTCAAATTCATTTAGGAAAAATTACACTTTAAATCTCAATTTGACAAAAGTTTGTTGAAAGTTAATGGTAGGAGTGAAATTATCCCAACTTTAATTGTTAATAGTTCAAAATTCATTTTTTTTAAAGTTTAGGGTTCAAATCACCCATTGACTTATAGTTCAGAGTTTAAATTATATATTAACCATTTTGTATTTTAAAAAATACACTCTAATCAATAATAATTTAGTAGTAAAGGAAAAAATGTATTTTTCATATTATATCAATTTTTAAAAATATTTTGAAGGAGTGTGAAAGTTTTTTGGTTTGAATTGATTGATGAATGTAAAAATTTATAAAACAGAACCAAATGCTTTTATGATAAATAAAGAGACAGGAAAAAAAGTGTTTGAAGGGAAATCTATTCTATTTTTTTTCCTAACAAAGAATGATAATATTTTTTTTATCGATATTATTATGAGATTTTATTATGCCAAACAACAAACAGAAAAAAATATGAAAGTGCGCTTATAGCAAAAGATTATATTACGTTCCTATTGTTGCTATAGATAGCCTATTAAAACCCCACTCAGCAAAAACAAAAACAATCAACTCGACATCGTCTCATTCATATCCACCATAATCCCTATCAAAAACTGCTTTATTTATTATTATAATTTACAGCCTTTTATTATATAGTTTCTTTATCATCATCATCATCATCATCATTTACCCTTTTTTATTCCTTCTTCTCATATCCTAAAAAATTTATACTATTACCATGGGCTAATATGTAATTTAAACCCTAAATTATAGGTCTGGAGGTTATTTAAACCTTAAACTTTTAAAAAGATGCATCATGAATCCTAAACAATTAAGGTTGGGATAATTTTTCTCTTACTGTTAAGTTTCAACAAATGTTTATCAAATGCCCCTAAAGTAAAATTTTTTCCAAATAAATTTGACGGACATTTTTAAAGTTAATGATAGGGGTGAAAATGCCCCAACTTTTATTGTTTAGGGTTTGTAATGTACCTTTTTAAAGTTTAGGGTTCAAATCGCCCTTGGACTTATAGTTTAGGGTCTACATTACATATTAACCCTAAAATTTAAAGTCTAAATAGAATAATGAAACAAAATAAAATAAAATATAAATTATGCAAATTATTACTCCCTCAATTTCAAATTAAGATACTTTTAGAAAAAATTACACATATCAATGAAATTTATTAAATACACTTTATAACTTTATTCTTTCAAAACAAAATTAGAAACATTTAAAAATATCCTTAATTTAATAAGCCATTTATAAAAAAATATTAAGAAGAAAGAATATAGTGGGACGGATAAAATTGAAAAAAAAGAAATATTTTTTTTTGTCAAAGTGTCTTATATTTTAAAATTTTAAATTTTTTCAAAAAGCATTTTATAATTTAGGATGGAGAGAATATCATCCAAAATAATAAATATTTTTTAGTCCATATATATAATCCACAAATAACATTAAAGTTAAGACAAAACGAATCAGAATAACATTTTCAACCAAACAATCAAACATAGCAATAAAAATATTATAATCTGACCAAGAAATTATATCAAATTTAACAACTCAATTATATACTCAAGGCATAAATATCACAATTGGATAAAGTAACAAAAAAAAATTCTCAAGTCCAATGAAACTTATTAGTGAAAATTTAAGCCCAATCATCTTTTTTACACACTAATGATTAAGATAAGGCATATAAACCCTTTTACATACCAAAATTTTATATTTTTCAAATTCTCACTCTTGAATAATAGAGGACTTGAATGACAGTTAGGAAGATCATCGAGTTCAATGAGTGATGTTTGGTGTTCTTCATGCGAACCATGTTCTTTGATATGTTAGACATTTGAAGGATTAAAGGATGAGATTGAGAGGGTTAAAGGTTGAATTTGTAGAGGGGTCTAGGTCAAGTAATAGTTGCGGAGAGAATCTTGAAGAGATTTTAGATAAATTTGAGAAATGAGAGAGATTGAGATGAGAGGTCAAAAGGTTTATATTGGTAGGGTTTCAAAGTAATAAGGAATAACTGAATAGAGAACCCTAATAAAGAACCTTTATTCTAGTATATTTACCTTTAATACTAAATGAGAAATATATACATAGAGAAATGGAACGTTACCTCCTTGTACCAATAAAGGTATAGCTATTTTTGATATGAGAATGCTTATACCCCAATAAATGTGTTTATTTCAAAATAATAGCTTGACTTCTCTTCCAATATTGGTTTTGGTATAAGTGGAGTTATACTGGTACCAGTATAAAAAACTTTATATCCCAATAATAGTGAGCGTTTTCTAAAATAGATGGCTTTATCCTCATTCTCTCTATTTTCCTTTATTATACTCTTATAGTTGTCATTATGTTGGTATAGTTAACAATATACCTTAATAACCTTTTTTTTTTGGGTGAATATGGACAAAGTCCTACTTTATCCCATCACTGAAACTTCTCTTAAGTGGATTACACCAAAAGAGTCATTACATAATAAATCTTGTAAAGGATTAGGAGGATCCCCCAAAGAAATAGACAAAAAATCATGAAAAAAACTATAATTAGCAAGCCAGTCCGCACACTGGATGCCTTTCCTATATACATGACTAAAAACAATGTTTCTAAAAAAAGAAAGAACTCTACAAATATCATCAAGAAAAATACTACTAGACTTCTCTACCTAAGAATCTTTTAGCATTGATAAGATAGCAGTCGAATGTCCTTCAATGATTAGATTTTCCACTAATAGCTCCTTCGCCAACCTAACTCCCCAAAGTACGTCCCATAATTCTGCATTTATAGCCGAACAATAACCTATTTTCTTAAAAAATTCAGCCACTCAGTCTCCATTATTGTTTCTTAGTAGACCACCACACCCAACCATACTTAAACTACTTTTACTGTACCATCAAAGTTCAATTTAAACCACCCCAAGGGGGACAAGACCATCTAACATCAATAACGGTTTTCCTCAACATGATCAAAAAATCACCACCCATCAAATTATCCATTTCTAGACATAATGATTTATAATGCCTGTTGGGTTCTCAGGCATCATAAAATTAGAATCAAATAAGGTTTTATTACACTAAAACCATTGCCACCAAGTAGCCACAACAAAAATTCTTCTCCAGTCAGATCTACCCCTGATATTCATATCTATCCAATCACGCAAGTTAAGTTAGAAGAAATTAGAATTTACCTCAGATCTACCAAGTTGAATCCATGTAAATTTTTCCCTTTTAAAATCACAAATAGCATGGAGAATATGCTCCATACCTTGCACACATATGTAACAATTAGGAGAACTACCTAATAATCTTGCTCTCATGCCGCAAAAGCCATAAAAAAACTTGAATTCTTCTTCTCGGACCCTTCCACCTCCATAAAACATCCCAACCCTTATCACACACATCCCCTGGTTCACTATTAATATGTGATACATATTAAAAACACAAAAATTATTATGAGATGCTCCTCTCCATCTAATACAATCTAATCCATAGACCGCCTTTGGGTTTACACTACTTAGAGCTTTACCAAAACTTCCTTAGGTAAGTAATCCTTAAGATACAAGAATTCCCATTCTTGTGCTTCATTCACCATGCCACTAACCTTGCACTCCACTAATCTCCCTTCAGGTCTCCTAAAAACAAACATCAAGGAGTCTTTCATTACTACCCAACCACAAATCCTTTTAAACATTAATTCTATTACCATCCTTACATTCCCAAGCTATCATACTCACAAGATTAGGCTAACATCTACCAAGGAATTTCCATAGCATAGAATTCGAGTCTTTTAATTGGCATTCCTCATATAGATTTACACCGCGCTCATATTTAGCTCGAAGAATACTGGAATAAAGACTGTTAAGGTGAACAAGAATATTCCAGCCAACCTTAAATATCAAAGCTTCATTCCTTTTAGCTAAATCACGTAATCCCATGTCACCATATCTTTTAGGCTTACACACGACATCTCAGTTAACAGCATGAATTTTCCTTTTCCCCTCAAAGGAACCCCAAATAAAATCACATTGTAATTTTGTAATTTTAGCACAAACACCTATAGGAATCTAACTATGTTGCATAGTAAAAATAGGAATTTGAAAGGTAACCGATTGTACCAATGTGATCCTACCTGCAAGCGATAAATTTTTCTTCTTCTAACTAGATAGCTTGTTTTGTATGTTGTTAATCAAATATTGAAATTTGTTTCATGTTACTCTACCCTGAGTGATAAAGGCCCCTAGGTAACGTCCAAGCTCCTCTTTGCACTGGAACCCACAAAAACATCATAGAGTGTATTTTGTAGTTCTCTTGACACATTCTTCAAGAAATATATACTAACTTTTTTCTTTATTTACCTTCTGACCTGAGATGCTACCAAACATCTCCAAACACTCCATTACATTACACAGCTGGTCGACATCCGCTTCATAGAACAATAATAAATCATCCACAAAAAGTAGATGAGAGACAAGAGTCTCATTCCTACCAACTTTCATTGGTTTCCACCTTCCACCATTAACAGCATCAGAGATTATATAAGATAATTAATCCATAGCTAAAACAAATAGATAAGGAGAGAGAGGATCTCCTTGTCTCACCCCTCTTATAGGTCTAAGCCATTCCCCTTCTTCACTATTCCAAGTCATAGCCATGTTCATTGATTTCATACAAAATCTAATAATATCAATAATGTGTTCAGGTAAACCAATCTCTTTCAGCACACCAATTATGAAGCCCCAGTTCATACGACTGTAAGCCTCTCAAGGTCAATCTTAATCACCATATACCCTTTTTTTCTATTCATTCTACTCATTATGTAAGCAAGCTCTTTTGCCACAATTATATTATCCTATATGTTACGGCTAAGTATAAAATTGGCTTGAAAGGAGAAACTAACTTATCCAGCACCCTTTTCAACCTGTACACTAGAATCTTGGTAACCCTTTTATACAAAACATTACACAAAGCGATTGGACGAAAGTGCCCTATAGATTTAGGGTAATCAATCTTTGGAATCATTACCAATAAGGTTTTATTAATTGCACCTAACCTCAAAGGCTCCTCTTACATGTTTCTAATAAATTCCATCATATTAGGTCCTACCATTTCCCAATTATATTGATAAAAGATAGCAGGGTAACCATCCTCACCTGGTGCCTTAAAAGCTCCTATAGAACTAAAAGCAAGTTTAATTTCTTCATTTGAGAGAGGTCAGCCAACACGCTGTAAAATCAGAGCTAATATCACCCCATTGTTGCTTAGTAACATGCCATTCTCTATCTATAATTTCTTTACTAAACAAGTCTCAGTAGTACTTAGAAATACTATTACTAATCTCTATATCATCTGAGACCCACACTCCTTTATTTTTTTTATCATACTAACTTTGTTTCTTCTTCTTTATATAACCATTTTCATATGATAATATTTTGTATTTCTATCACCATGTTGTATCCATTGCCCTCTAGATTTTTGGAACCATAAAAGTTCCTCTTGTAATAACACTTCATTTAACTTCTTATAAATCTCTTCCTCATTTCTTAATAACATTTCATCACAATTATCATTGATTAACATCTGAATATTGTTTAGTTACTGTTGTAGAATTTATTTCTTTTCAACAATAGCCCCAAAAACCTCCTTGTTCCAGCAGTGAAGATCTCTTTTTAGTATGTTTAGAGCACCCGAAGTAGCAACATCCTTTTTCCAGCAACTATTGAAAAAAATTATTGAAATTAACATGAACCAACCATGTAGCTTTAAACTGAAAAGGATGCTTTCCCCACTTCTTTCTCTCTAGTTCCGTATCAATAACTAGAGGATAATTGTTTGAATTAATTCTAGCTAAGATCTTTACAATGGCATTAGGAAAATCATTTTTCCACTTAGAATTACATAAGGCTCTATCAAGCCTCTTATAGATTTTATCATAACTGCTCTATTTTGGACCCTTTCAAGTAAAAAAAGGCCCTTAGCTTCTATGTCAATAAGACTGTAACCATTAATCTAGTCTTTAAACACGCTACATCTGTGCACATTCACTCTAGCACCTCTATGTTGCTCACTTGGGTCAGTAATTTCATTAGAGTCTACTATTATTACCCAAGGTGTAGACAAACTAGATCTAATATCCTTTAAGTCTTGCTAAATCCCCCATCTTCTACTTTCATGAGGGTTTGCGTACACCACTATAAAAAACCATTCAAACAATCCATTCTTCTCAAAGCCATAGTGAATAAATTGCTCCTATTTTGAAAGGATATGCAAACCTAAGTCCTCACAATGCCACATAACTCACAAGCCACTAGAGAAACCCTGAGCTTCAACTATACCCTAAAATTTAAAACCCATTCTGCGAATAGCCCTTATGGCTCCAAACCACTTATTCTTGGTTCCAAAAGTACTATTACATCTGCCTTCACATCCCTCACAATACTCTTTATTGAAGCTGCAAAACCCTTACTTGCAGCTCCTTTGCAATTCCATACCACAATCTTCATAATCATATAAATTAAAAATAGCAAATCAACAACTTTAGATCTCACCAGCTTCACATTCCTGCATACTTTCTTCATCTTCATCTTCAACCTCAACCATATCATTCACTCCCTCCTTCTTAGGACTGTCTAGGAACGTCTCTGAATCTCTCATTTTATCATCCACTCTCTTGCCATTGTAAGCAACATTATTTTCTATACTCAGAGGTATTTTCATATTATTCACCATTATACCTTTCTTATTATCCAAATTGGAAACTCGACTTTGTTTCTCTAGATCACGTCCTTCTTTAGATGAACCTTTAAGTTACTATTAAAGTCACTCTTCGGTTCAGCTTGATTAGCCACCACATTGTTCACATGACCAGAGGTTATAACAATCCTCTGGCTACTTCTACTAGTATTAGTAATGTCATTTAAAGGTTTCCCATTACTAACACCCCTTCCCATATCAGTGAAAGCTAAAAATCTATTGCTGCCATTTTTGACTTCTTCCTTAATCCCTTTAAACCATCTATGTCTCCTTGTTTTCTGCATTACCTTCCAAGGGCTCTCATCCTCAACTTCAAGCTCCTCAATATTTCTAGAGGCCTCTCCTCCCTTCTAAATCCCCTATACAATATTAGTATCCTTCTCTTTATTCTTTTTAAGAAACTCCTCACAATTATCTTTCACATGACCATGTCTTCCACGGAACAAACACAGAAGACTCATGCATTTATACTCAATAGTTTTAATTTGACCTTCAATGCTATATTCAAGTACCAGTGGTTGTGTTAAATCTAGTTCTACATAAAGCCTAGCAAACTAACCCCTACCATGATGAGCAGTTGGTAGATCAACTTTAATGGCCTGGCCAATCGCATTTCCCAAATTGAACAGAAATTTCTTGTCATACTGAGTTGTCGACAAATTAGGCAATCGAATCCATATAGCCAATAATTTGTTTCAATGGATCAAAATTAGCATACTAATGCAAAACTACAAGATAACAGTCTTGGTAGATCTAAGGATCCCCAATTAAAATAGCATCATAATCTTCTTGATTCTGAAATTTCACCAAAAAAAAAATCATTCACCAGATCACACACTTGAATCTGCCCTATTTTTGCCCACATCCTATTTAGGTTTCTATTCAGAGCATCAAAAGAAATACTTCTACCTAATACCTTAGCCACAAGTGTTCTTTTGAATGGCTTCAATAACTTTTCATTCTCAGAGTTGTCCAGTATAAAATTAGGGCATCTTGGATTAGAAAAATCTACCCGAATTCCATTTGTTGGGTCAAGCACATCCTCAAATCCTATAGTTGGACTCTTTCCCATGACTGAATCCTCTGCTTCATCATCAAAATCATTCCAAGCTAGAGGCAGATTCTTTAAAATCATGTCCTTATATCGCATCAAATTCTTCCTCTTAGGCTGATCCTCCATCCAATCCTCAACCTTAGGGAACGCGGAGACCTCTCCTAAAAAATTAACACCATCTTTCCTCACCTGCTTCCTACTCTGATCAATAGCGTCCAGTTCCTCCACCATAGGCGGCCCACTAAAAGTTGACGAATGCATCGCTCTCTATTTCACATTCGCTCTCTACCTTAATAACCTTCTTTATTTTGGAATAAAGAACTTAACCTACAAAACAGAGCGCACATATTATTTTTGATATAGCTTTGCTTATACCAATATAAATGGCTTTATGCCCTTAATAAATAGTTTTATATTGGAAAAAGAAATAGAGACATGAAAAAACAATTTAATATAATCTGATGTTTAAGTTTGTCCCTGATTCAGAATAGATTTAAAAACATAAATTAAGTTAGAAATACTTACAACTTAATGAGAGATTTAATAAACCCAATTCTCTCTTGACATACATAAATTGTTTAGCTACCAAAGGCTTTGCAAAAATCTTTATGAGTTGAAGATCCATTCGAAAAAATAGTAACATCCTCAAAAATTTTCCCTAACAAGGTACAAAAGTGTCTACCATATTAAATAGAAATTAACTAATTCCTTTTTATTTCGAAATAATTATTTAAGTTGAGATACTACATTAGTAGAAAAGAAACTATCATGGTAGAAAATAGGGCCGTGCAATAGGTGAGACAGGTTAACTTGGGGGGCTGCCCATAGCCTACCCATATAAGTAAAAAGGGGCACAAGCTAGCCCGTACTCACAATCAACCCATTTAAAAATGGGTTGGGCTAACCCATATGATTTTAGGCAGGTTTTGACCGGCCTATTTTACTTGTAAAACTTCAAAACAAAAAAAAAATTAAATCAAGAAGAAGAGGAGAAATTTGCATCTAAAGAAGCAAAGAAGATGATATAGAGAGAAATGGTGTAGAGACTAGCAAATCTAAGGGTGTTCACAGGACGGGAGACAACAACAAAATTGTTACAATCTTTTAGCTTATTACTTGACCAGAAAAAGCATATGTTACATTAATTACAACCCCAAAAAAATTTAATGCAAATTATCATTATAAACATGGTTGATCACAAAAGTAATAATTGACTAGAAGAATTAAACCAGTAAAACCATAAAGGAAAACAAACCAATAAGACATGATCCTATTTAAGTCATTAGGAACCCCAATCTTAAAATACTAAGCTGAACTGTAACTAAAGATAGAGAGAGGTTAGTGCCTTCCAATCCAACAAAATAGCTCTTTGAGTTCTTACCAAAAATCCTACTCCTAGATGTTAGTACTCTTAGAATAAAAACTAATGCTTCAAATGCTGCCGGACAAATTCTTACTTCAATCTTCTTTACAAAAGCATTTCAAGTAGATACCTTTGAACATGAAGGTGGAAATTTAGTAGTCCTCCAAAAGAATTTCCATATAAAAGTGAAAGCATAGCCAAGAGAAGAATCATTTTTTAATTGTGTGTACCATGCCAATATTAATGGTACTACCTTCACTGATATAATTTGCTTAGTCATGTAGAAGAAATATCAAGAAAAAGGAGTACCTTTATCAAAGTATATTATAGAACTTAAAAGGGAACAAGAAAGAACTAATTAGCTATAAATAGCATAAACTTGTAGAAGCATTCATGCTTAAAATAAAGAATAAATACGTGCTTTTGGAAATCCTAAGATTTCCCACTAAAGGAAAAAATGCAGTAACAAAAAATCAAATTAAATCAAGTCTAAGAAGAATATTTTAGCAACAGCATTCATAAGACAAACAACAGCAACAATTCAACAAATATAATTCAACAAACACAAGTAACTTCCAAGTGATAAGTATAATAACAAGTAAACAATCAACAACTTAAGCCCCAAACACAACTTCAACTTTAAGTCATTGCTTTTTCTCTTCAAATAAGATATTTGAAGCTAATGATTCTTCTAAAAATAAAACAATAAACATAATATAAACAAAAATTATTAAATATAGATAAATAAAAAGTTAAATCATATTAAAATAATTAATCAATTATAAAAAATGATATTACATTGTATGGCTTGCTCTGTATCATTAAAATTATTAGCATCAAAACTCTTCAATTTTGCAAGTGATGGAGATAGCTAGTTTTGGGCACAAATTAGTGCCTCAACCATCTTTGGAGATGGGGGCTCCTAAAATCATTAATTACATGACCTCCTATGCTAAATGTAGATTCTGAAGACACAGTAGAAGTAGGCATGGCTAATACATCATGCGTAATTAATGAAAGGACTTTGTATTTAGTAGAATTCAATTTCCATCATGTTAAAATTTCAAAATTTAGATCAAGTGCTTTGATTAACTCATCGTGCAAATACTTTTCTACCTTTTCATACTTATTTGCTTGAACCTCGGTCTCTTTTTGGGTAAGAAACCTTTGGATTGAAGCCTTAGACCTAGAACTTAAGAAAGTTAAAGACCTATAATGATAGGGGACGCGGAAGCAGAATCGTGCTAGTTTAGGGACAAAATCCTGAAACACAATAAAAATACTAGAACAGAAAGAAAGTGACAAACTTTATGATAGAAATAAAGAAAGATATGAAGTAAACAATAGGATAATGATCAAGAAGAAGATCTTTTAGAGCACCTGCCTCTAGGAACCTCAACCTTCGAAGACACCACAATAGTTGATCACACTCTTGATCACATCTATTTCTCACATGGGATGCCACCACAAAGCACTAAGGCTCACAAGAGTTATAAACTCTAAAAATGAATAATTTCATTCAACTTCTGTTCCCTTTATATAGGCTCATAGAAAAGAATATTTCTTAAAATTAAAACCCTAATTTCCTAATACTAAAAGGAGAAATAATATAAAATAATGATAAAATATTCAGCGACATAATTTAGGAGATGTGATCCTAAAATTATGGGATTACAAAATTTAGAAATTAATACTATAATTAATTCTAACCTTTGACTAGGCTTAAAATAAAAAATCAAATCAAAGGACCATTAAAATAGGAAATAATTTAGGAGACAATCAAGGGATCATAAAGGATTTAAAATCACACCACCCTTGACTTCTTCACTAGGGTTTCATGCCTCCTTGCTTGCAAGAGGCTCAACTTATAGTCTTCCTTGTATTGGGCTAAGGTCTATATCTCTTGGACTTGACTCTTCATGAGTTTAGATTTTAAGTATATTATACACATATAGATGCTCTCCTTTGGGCTTGAGAGGAGTGCCCCAATGCTCTCTAAGCTCTTGAACTTCTTGCACAAGACTGAACAAGGCTTGCTTCATGGCTTTAGTTCGGGCTTTTGTCATTGGACCTTCAATATGTTGCAATGGGTCTTTAGGTATGTTGGATTAGAATTATTGGGCTCCTTCCATATCACCATGCTCATGATTACCATCTTTAAGCTTTGTTGCCATTAATGCTATGTCATCTGTGCCATGAGGTCCATCATTCCCTCCCAGTTGGAAAGGATTCATCCTCGAATCTGCAGAATCATATAAAGATAAATCAGAAACATTAAATGTGGCACTAACATTGCCATAAGAGCTAGGAAAATCAATCTTGTAAGCATTATCATTAATTCTTTCCATAACTTAGAAAGGTCTATCTCCTCGAGCTTGAAGTTTGGACTTCCTTTGATTAGGAAATCTCTCTTTCCTTAAATGTAACTAAACCTAATCTCCAGGCTCAAAAATCACACGTCTCCTACCTTTATTAGCTTGCTTGGCATATTGCTCATTCTTTCGCTCTATGTTTGCTTTAACCTTAGCATGTAAGTCTTGCATAAACTCAGCTTTTTTCTTGCCATCAGTGTTAGCATGCTCAAAGAAAGGCAAAGGTAAAATATTAAGAGGAGATAATGGATTGAAACCACAATTTCAAATGGAGAATAAGAAGTAGAAGAATAAACAGCCCTGTTTTAAACAAATTCAATATGAGGTAAACAATTCACCCAATTCTTCAAATTCTTATGAATTATTGCTCTTAATAGTGTAGTCATAGTTCTATTAACTACCTTAGTTTGACCATCAGTTTGTGGATGGGCAGTAGTGAAAAAAAGTAACGTAGTCCCTAATTTATGCCATAGGGTACACCAGAAGTGACTAACAAACTTCACATCCCTATCACTCACAATAGTCTTAGGTAAACCATGCAAACGAACAATCTTTTTAAAGAATAAGTTAGCAATATTAACAGCATCATTAGTCTTAGCATAAGTAATAAAGTGTGCCATCTTAGAGAACCTATCAACAACAACAAATATGAAATCTTTTCCTGCAGAAGATTTAGGCAATCTAATTACAAAATCTATAGAGATATATTCCCAAGGGTGAGAGGGGATAGGTAAAGGAGAGTAAAGTCCACGAGGTTGAACCTTAGATTTTTCCTGTCTACATTTAATACATTTATCACAAACAGATATGACATCTTTCCACATGTGAGGCCAAAAGAAATGATTAAACAAAATAGCCAAAGTTTTCTCTACACCAAAATGTCCCATCAAACCACCACTATGTGCTTCCTTAGTAAGCAACTCACACATATAACAAATAGGAATGCATAATTTATTTTTCTTAAAAAGAAATCTATTAAATCTAAAGAAATCACCAGATCCATGATTTTCATAAGATTTTCAAATATTTTCAAAATCAGAATCAGTTTTATGAAGATCTTTTAGAATCTCAAAGCCAAATAATTGAGCATGCAAATAGAAAAGTAATGTATACCTTCGAGATAAGGCATCAACAACAATATTTTCTTTACATTGCTTATGCTTAATCATATAAAGAAAGGTTTCAATAAATTCCATCTAGCGAGCATGTCTCTTATTCAACTTACCTTGAGACTTGAGAAACTTTAAACTTTCATGATCAGAATGAATGATAAATTTCTTGGGCCACAAATAATGTTGCCATGTTTCTAAGGCCCTCTTTAAAGCATAAAGCTCTTTGTCACAGGTGGAATAATTCAAAGCTGTGCCATGAAGCTTTTCACTGAAGTAAGCTATGGGCTTAGAATCCTGCATTAAAATAGTACCTATACCAATACCAGAAGCATCATATTGAATTTCAAATGTTTTAGAGAAATTAGGCAAAACAAGTAAAGGGGCATTAGTCAATTTATCCTTTAGGGTTTGGAAAGCCCTTTCTTGTGTCTCACCCCATTTGAAGGTTACATTCTTCTTAACAAGTTCATTAAGAGGGGCAACAATACTAGAGAGATCCCTAACAAATCTCCTATAGAAGCTTGCTAAGCCATGGAAGCTCCTCACTTCACTTGCATTCTTAAAGATTGGCCATTCATGAATAGCCTTAACTTTCTCCTTATCCACACAAATTCCCTATGATCTAACAACAAATCCCAAAAAGATAACAAAGTCCATGTAAAAGAAACACTTTTGAAAATTAGCATACAGCTTATATTCCCTCAACGTGTCAAACACATTTTTAAGATGATTCATATGATTAGTCAAAGATTTACTATAAATCAGAATATCATCAAAGTAAACCACAACAAACTTGCTTATAAACTTTCTAAAAACATGATTCATTAATGCCATAAAAGTACTAGGAGCATTAGTCAAACCAAAATGCATAACTAACCATTCAGATAATCCAAATTTAGTTTTAAAGCTAGTTTTCCATTCATCACCCTCTTTCATACAAATTTGATGATAACCACTTTTAAGATCAATTTTAGAGAAGATAGAAGCACCATGCAATTCATCAAGCATATTATCAAGTCTAGGGATAGGGTAACAATACTTTACAGTGATTTTGTTGATTTCTCTACAATCAACACACATCCTCCAAGATTCGTCTTTTTTTGGCACCAAGATAACAGGGACAGCACAAGAGCTAAGGCTCTCACGCACAAAGCCTTTCATCATTAATTCCTCTACTTGGCGCTGGATCTCCTTAGTCTCTTTAGGGTTAGTCCTATAAGCAGGCTTGTTTGGAATAGCAGCTCCGGGCAAGAAATCTATCATATGCTCAATTCCTCTTAAAGGAGGAAGTTCATTAGGAATTTCATCAGGGAATAGATCTCCATAATCCTGCAATAAAGAGACAACACTAGAAGGCAAAGTAGGGTCAAGAGTGTCAGTAGAAAAATAAATATTCTTGAGAATTACAATAAGAACTTGCTCACTCATCAAAGCCTCTTGAATCTCACTTTTCTCACATAATAATATTTTATTTTCATTATTTTCCTTCACTCTTACCATTCTATTTTTCTCTTTTCTCACCTTCTCACTACTCTTTTTCCTCTCTTTTGATTGATTTTCAAGTAAAGTAATAGTCTCTTTCTTTTCTCTCTCACTCATGCCACAATCAAGGAGATCTCTCCTTTGCTTGTAATCTTTAGTTGATTTTTATAGGCTTAGATGGGCCTAAGAGGATTTAATACAACAGTCTTACCTTTAAAAGACATCTTGTAATAATTTCTAAAACCATCATGAGTAGCCTTACTATTAAACTGTCAAGGCCTACCTAATAACAAGTGTCCAACAAGCATAGGGGCTACATCACATAATACATCACAAGTATAAACCCCAACAGAGAAAGTAATTAACATTTGCTTAGAAACCTTAAATTCAGCACAATCATTCAACCATTGCAATTTGTAGGGCTTAGGGTGTGGAATTAAAGGTAGAGATAATTTATTTACAAGTAAAGTGCTGGCTACGTTAGTACAACTACCACCATCAATTACCATGCTACGCACTTTTCTTTGATAAAGCATCTAATGTGAAAAATATGCTCACGTCGCTCATGTTCATCATCCTCCTTTGGTTGAATATTAAGAGCTCTTCTTGTCACCAAGATAGAGTCAACTACACCATTGCATTCAAGCTCATCATTTGATTCATGGGAGGTAGAATCATCATCAACATTATCAACATCATCTTTATCACTTTCATGCACACTATCATAGCCGCCATCATCTCTCAAGATCATAACTCTTTTATTGCTACAATCTCTCGCCATGTGGCCCACACCATGACATTTGAAACACTTAATAGTAAAGTGTTAAATAAATAAGAAGAAGGTTTAGGGTTAGAAGTTTTACCCTCATATTTGGTCTTTATTTCTTCCTTGGCCTGGGATGTATCTTTGGCTTTGGAATCCTTCCATTTGGAAGTTGTCTTAAAGTCTTTCTAAGAGGACTTGGAATGTTTATTCTTATTTCTCTGCTTCAACTTTATAGCCTTATGTATGAGCTCTTTCTTGTCCACAAAAATGTACAAGTCAAGCTTATCTCTCAACTCTGGCCTTAAGCCATTCATAATTCTTGACATTGCTTCACGTTCATTTTCTTGAATGTTTGCACAAAACTTTAAGATATTCAACTCGTGCACATACTCCTCCATGGTCATAGATCCTTGAGAAAACATTCTTAATTTTCTATTCAACTCTGTGTAATAGTAGCTGGGGATATAAGGCTTTCTCAAATACCTTTTAAGCTTCTTCCACGTTTTAATGGGCTTTTTCCCAAGTTGGCTTCTTTTGTACTGCAAATCTTGCCACCAATAAATAGCATAGTTAGTGAAATACAAAGAAGCATTTTTTACCTTCCTTGACTCAGACAAATCAAGAGTTATAAAGATTTGGTCTATATTCATTTCCCAATCAAGGTATTTTTCTAGATTGTTGCTACCCTTGAATAAAGGATACTTTACTTTTTGTTTTGATAAGTCAACATCATGCTTTGAGGATTTCTTTCCCTTAGAAGAAAGGGGGTCTTCATACTCTTCATCATCACTGGGGGTCTCACGCTTCTTTCCTTTAGAAGAGGAAGTCTCTGGCTCATCTTTATCTTCTTTATGGAATCGATAATCAAGTTCCAAGTGAAACTGCTGCAACTGTGTTTTGATAAGTTCTAAAACAGAGTTCATACCAACACTAGGGAATTCATCCTTGTTACTCATGTTCACAGAAGCACTAGAAACCATATAAGATGAAAATAGGTCCTCACACACACAAACTCACGTGTTTACTCTTAAGATAAATAAAGTCACTCGTGTTTCACAAAAAAAAATTAATGGCTTTTTTTTTAATGATGAAAAACACACTTGCCTTTTACCACTCAGTAAGCTTGTGGATAGAATCTAATAGTGTAACCAAACACAAATCAAGAAACTAAGAAACAATCAAGTGAATATCTTCTAAATTAAGGAAACTAGAAAACAAGCACAAGATGAAAAGAGGATTTTTTTTTTGCAATTTTGAAACAAATAGGAAAGCAAAATTTTCAAATAAAATTAAGCTTGCTAAAGGAAAAACCACACGTGACAACAAAAATAAGAAAGAAAGAAACAAAAGTCAAAGAGTCAAATACTCAAAGACAAAAATAGAAAACTAAATAAAATAAGAGAGTAGCACAAATAGCAAATAAGAGAGTAGAGAATTTGAAAAGTGCTACTAAAAATTAAAAATAAGAAAGTAATCAACGTATAAGACTTTCTTATCACCCAAGTTGACTTTTCTCTTTAGGCAACCTCTTTGTGACTTGGAGTTCAAGAATAACCATTTTCTACAGTCATAACTCACAGTAATATATTTTTTTTGTAATTTTTTTGAATTTTTAGATTTTTTTCTCTTTTTTTTCAACACACTAACACTTTTTTTTGCCTTTTTTTTGCATGAATTTCTAGTTTTTTTTTTTGAAAAGACTAATAAAATGAAAACTCACATAAGATGAAAAAGTCACAAAGATGAAGAAGAGAAAAGCCAAAAGATAGAAGTAAATGGGGTAGATAAGAGATGATCATGAAAAGAAATAACTCAAGATGAAAAAGAAGAAGAAAGGACAAGAATTTGAACCAAAACTAGCAACCAAAGCTCTGATACCAATCTGATAGGAGACGTGGAAGCAGAATCATGCTAGTTTAGGGATAAAATCCTGAAACACAATAAAAATACCAAAATAGAAAGAAAGGGATGAAATTTATGATGAAAATAAAGAAAGATATGAAGTAAACAATAGGATAATAATCAAGGAGAAGATCCTCTAGAGCATCTGCCTCTAGGAACCTCAACCTTCGAAGACACCACAAGAGTTGATCATGCTCTTGATCACGCTTGTTTCTCACACGGGATGCCACCACAAAGTACTAAGGCTCATAAGAGTTATAAACTCTAAAAATGAATAATTTCATTCAACTTCTGTTTCCTTTACAAGAGGGAGCATGCCTAATTTATATAGGCTCATAGAAAAGAATATTTCTTAAAATTAAAACCCTAATTTCCTAATATTAAAAGGAAAAATAATATAAAATAATGATAAAATATTCAGCGACATAATTTAGGAGATGTGATCCTAAAATTATGGGATTACAAAATTTAAAAATTAATACTATAATTAATTCTAACCTTTGACTAGGCTTAAAATAGAAAATTAAATCAAAGGACCATTAAAATAGGAAATAATTTAGGAGACGATTAAGGGATCATAAAGTATTTAAAATCACACCACCCTTGACTTCTTTACTAGGGTTTCATGCCTCTTAGAGGCTCAACTTGTAGTCTTCCTTGTATTGGGCTAAGGTCTGTATCTCTTGGGCTTGACTCTTTATGAGTTTGGATGTTAAGTACATTATACACGTATAGATGCTCTCCTTTGGGCTTAAGAGGAGTACCCTAATGCTCTTCAAGCTCTTGAACTTCTTACACAAGACTAAACAAGGCTTGCTTCATGGCTTTAGTTCGGGCTCTTGTCATTAGACTCCAATATATTGTAATGGGTCTTTAGGTACGTTGGATTGGAAGTATTGGGCTCCTTCCATGTCACCATGCTCGTGATTACCATCCTTAAGCTTTATTGCCATTAATGCTATGTCATCCGTGCCATGAGGTCCATCATATGATCTGATCCAAGTGATTGAGTTAAACTACTTTTACTTGCTCCTTGCATTTGACTTTGACTTTGACTTTGACTTTGAGTCTGAGATGTGTCAACCCTAATTGAATAATGATCATATAAGTGATACAAGACATTTGAGACCTTTTTGTCATAGCTTTGTGTTTTGTAGCATCAGGAAACATATCCTTAAAAGCAAACTGTAAATATTTCATTTTATACCTTAGGTTCCATTGCTATTACAAGCAAAAGATTAAGTTTCTCTAAGCTCCCCTCATACTTATTATACTTGGTCAATATACCCTTAGCTATATCACAAAGCAAGTAATCATGATGGTTTTCACTTTCATATAAAATAGCAAAGACATCAACTATCTATTGAAAGCACGCATTTGAGGTCACATAAAGTGATTCTAAAAATTGCAAAGTGATGTCATAGAATACTTTCAAAAAGATCACAAAATTTTTTATATCCTTCCAATCATTTGCATTAAGGGGACCAATTAAATTTTTATCCAAGAAGCTCCTATAAACATTATCCTATTGCTCCATCCTCTCAAAAACACTGCAGGTTTTAATTGCACTCTCCAACATTATGTAAGTTGAATTCATCTACTTAGACAATCCATGTTTAATAGACTCTTTGAATCGATTTTCATTTTTTTCAAAAGTTCCTGGAATTTATGAAACCTTGATACAGAAGATCTCACATATTTAATGGCATTCCAAATGCCTTCAATAACTTGTGCATATCCTTCACACCATCAAAAACAATCAAATTTAAAATATGCGCACAACAACGCAGGTGCTAGGACTCCCCATGCCAAACTAAACCATTCCAATGTTTTAAGACCCCCTTTGAAGATGCCAATGTAGTGTCACTAGAAGAAGCATTATCAATTATGATTATAAACACTTTATCAATGCTCCAAAATAGTAAACATTTCTCAATTTCTTAGGCAATTGTTTCTCCCTTATAGTTTTCAATTGCACAAAAATTCAAGATTTGCTTTTGGTAAGTCGAATGTTCATTAACCCAGTGAGTAGTTAGGCACATATAATTGGAATTTTGATTAGAAGTCCAAGCATCAGTAATGAGAGAAACATGAATTTGAGATTTTTTAAAATACCTTTTCAATTTTCTAGCTTCTTTAAGGTATAACTTGTAGCAATCTTTAGTAACTGTTACTCTTGAAGGGACTTGAAAGCCAGGTTCTAACCTTCTTATTGTCTCTTTAAAACCATCACTTTTCATAACATTAAAAGGCATTTCATCCAATATCATAAACAATGCAATAGCTTGTCTGTAATCGAGTTGATTAAATAAATGATGACTCAAAGTTTTAGATGACCCTAGTCAAGAGCCTGATAATAGAGATTGTGCCAATTTGTTTACTTTGTTCAGATTTTTGGGATAACCTTTTACATATTTTCTCATTCCATTTGTCCCATATCTTGTAGAGTCACAACCAATTGTTTTGGGCAATACTTATACTTAGCATGGGGTTCTCCATTAGTTTTGTCCAGTGGCAACCTTTTAAAATGCTCCCAAATAGTTGATTTACGTCTCTTTCTTCCACTTTCTCCTTCATTCTTTGACTCATTTCCCTTATTTTCCTCTTTAGTATCAGGTGATGAATCGTTTTTAAGATCTCCTTCTATTAGTCCAATATTTTCTTGAAGGGTGGATGAGGTGGTTGTTTTTTTTCACAATGTAGATTTAGCCAACAACAACAACAACCCTTAATTGATTAAAACCGCATATTAAAAATTCAAATATGCACGCGTGAAAATCAAAGGCATTAAGTTTCCACACATGCAAATAATCTAAATCATGCAAGCAAACACTTAAAACTCCAATTGTATATGTTCTAAATAATTTGTTTAAATGGTCATAATTAAGTAATACATTATAAATATTCTTACATTTATTTTACATTACTTTTCTCCTCTCTCCTATCTTGTAATTGGCATGTGTATTTATGCAATTTCTGACACATCAACTTAATTAGCTTGATTTCTCTTACATGAGGTGTAAATATTCAAGCCCAATCTAGATAGCTATCAAATTAGGGCCTGTGCCAGAATAATAACTTCAATCTTCTCACCTAATTAATTATTTTTTTATATAGTTATTTGATATTCCAAGGAGGATTTTTTTTGTATAGAGAGAGGGGTGTGTGGAAATATGAATGTAAAAAATTTAAAAGATAGAAAGTAATTATTGTAGTTATTAATTGCACTGGATGTGTTCAAAGTAAAAGTCTAAAACATAATTAGTTTATTTCTCAGCATTTAACAAGATAGTAATGAAATGACCGAATCTGAGGATGACAAGTGTCACACTTGCCCCAAATGTTATCCAAAAATCACACAATTCAAATAAACTAAGTATGGTTAAGGAGTTAATCCTAAAATCAATTTAGAAAATAAATCATTTAAAACCTTAAAAAAAATTTATAGGTTCTACCTATAGCGCACGAAAGCAAGCTAGATGAAAGTGGAATAAAAAGATACTGTCATGACAGCATTAAATTGCTGTCATGACAACCCTCCCGAGCCAACTTTTGGGAGGCGCCATTCTACCATTCGACCTCTAATTAAAGTAATTTTAAAGCTCACACATCACATTCAAAGGGTACTATAAGTGTACCAAATTTTAAAAAGATCTAATAGTCGGATTAAAAATTAGATATGTTAAAAGATTGGTCATTTTTGCTGTCATGACAGCTAAAAAGCTGTCATGACAGCACCTCCGAACTAACTTTTGGGGTACACCATTTCATCATCCGACCTTCGATCGGAGCAATTCTAAAGCCCATATGTCACATTATCAATTATTGCTGTCATGACAGCTCCTCCGGACCAAATTTCAGAGTGTGTCGTTTCTCTGTCCGATATCTGATTAGCATGATTCCAAAGCCCACATGAAGCTTATAAAAGGTTTTACTTGTGACCCAAATTTTAGAGAAATCCAATGGTCGGATTAATATTTGGACACCTGGATGTAAAATTGCAATTTTTTTAGTAAAAATCATTTTCAAAATTATCCAAATCTCATCTTAATGGTCACAAACTTGTGGAAACACTTTGGATACATCAAATAGGACTAAAAACACCTAATAGAACATTTAAATGATAGAAAAATTATTTATATCAAAATTTGACCACCTGGGTGCCATTTCAGACCCTAAATCCCCAAAATGCACAAATCACACAAGAGTGGCCAAAAACTATTCCAAATATTATATATACATATGAATACACAAGCTAAACATTTTCACTTGGCTTAGAGATCTCTGTGGGGACCCACGCACCCATTCTCTCTATCTAAGGTTTATGTTTGGCCATAGCACACCATTTGTAATGCAACCACTTTGCATTTGCTTGGGGAATCACATATATACCAAAATAAATATTTGCTTGTAGTGGAAACTTGGTCTACTAAATAAATCCATCAAAACCACACACTATAGCCAAGTTTCCAAGCCACAAGTTTACAAGCAAACAAAAATTCATACACAAGCCATACAATCCACACATACTCACGTACATATACATAATCATATCCTACTGGCACCCTAATCCTAAATACATTACAATAGATTTGCTTAAAAGAAAGGGGTTGTAGTTCTTTACAATTCACAAACAACCCCTAGCTCCGCTCCTTTCCCCATCCTCCATTAGTTCCTTTGCTTGGACCTAGAAATATTGAAAAGAAAGGGGTGAGACAATCACAGTCTCAGTAAAAGAGAAATCTATGATTATTACAAAGCAAGCCATAATCGAATAAATAAATAATAAATTTAACATAGTATAATTTAGCCATTTAAAATGCATGAATGCATGACCTAGGTCGGTATGGCCTTTCATGACTAACAGAATGCCCCCTAGCAGTTTTTAACTTGCAAGTAAACCTTATATCTACTTGTACCTCCACCGGTACAAAACATAATCTAAGGCATGATCTAATCCACCGAACCACCTATGCCCCTTCGACATGAATCTTGAGCAGTCAAAGCTAACTCCCTCCTAGAGCCGGCCCGACTTACTCTCCATGTGAGACCTATGTTGACCTAGGCACTCAACCTCACACTTCATATGTCGTATTTACTCTCTATGAGACGTGTTGAATACTCAATACACTAACCATTTTAGTGCATTGAGCCCATAATACGTAAGGCAACACTGAGTATTGGCAGTGTGCCATAGAATATCAAAAGTACACACCTTCTTATTAGTGAACTCCCATCGAGATCATGCCTTTTATTCATGTCTACCTTTCCTGAGTATTGACCACTTCAACACTCTAAGGTAATATAACATTTATAAATCTTTCTTAAACAGTTCCTTAGCCTATCTAAGGTACCTTACTTAGTTACACTTCCTTAAGTGCAACTTTTATTCCTTATAATTAAAATACATGTAAACAAATCTCGTTTCCATAAAAACATCATTGTTAAACAATTAGAAAACATATTTGCACTATAATCAAAGTAGTACCCCATAACCCCTTATAAAGTACATTTAATCTCTTAAAACATGTAATACATGATAGCTAGTAATATTTATTCAAAAATAACTAAAATAAAGTAATAAGAAATATAAATTCCCTTGTTAACTCAACCCTTTGGTACTAAAAAGGTTCCTCTTGTACAAAATAGGACTCGGCTTGTTCCTTAACTTCTCAATAAGTTCCACCAACAATTTTCTACAACATATAAGTGATTCACATCACTTATCATGACAAATAACATTAATGAAGACTATAACTCATACCACACTACTTGGGTCAATGAGTCATAATCCATCCTAATGGTCCATATATTAAACCAACCATTCACATAGTATCACTTAACCACTAAAACCATTTATTAGCCATCACTAGGCTAATTTTTAATTTATATAATTTTTAATTAATTAAAAACCTTCACTTAGTCTCACCAACTTTCACCATTAGCCCTTATAATGAAAACCAAACGTTATTTTAAATCTTATTGGCATCAAATGGCAAAATTATAACTAAATCAATAAGCTTAAACCATTAAGGAGCAAAACCCAATCTCTCAAGGTTTAATTTATGCCCAAAACACCTCTTTTCATCCAATTATTCACTCAAAATATTAGATCACTATATAGAAATTCAAAACATCCTCCCTAGGATCCAAAGAAATAAAAGCTTACAAGAATAAAGCCTTTAGGATCAAAATTCAGAAATTCTCTCTTCCAAAAATTGAAGAAAATTAAGAGGAAGGGAAGAGGATTAAACTAGGGAGTTTACCTATTGTGTAGCCGAACTCGCAATGGTCGCAAAGCCTTCTAAATCCAAGCTTAACTTCCTCTCTTTCTCTTCTCTTCTTCCTCTCTCCCTCTCGTGCGTTTCCTTTCTTTTCCTTTCCAAATCAGTTTTTGCATCTGTTTTCCCCTTAAAAAAGCTGATATAAGACTTTGGAAAAAATTACAAGAAAGGGCCTAAAATTTTTTTATTATAGCACAAAAGCCCGGGTTAACTTTGGTAATTTTTTCTATAGTTAAAAATCAAATAAAACCAAACTTTTACTAAGAAAAATTCAAACTCTGGACTTCTATCAAATTATTCTAAATTTTAATTTAATTATAGATATTTTATTTTATTTTTTAAAAATAAATTCGAGTCTTAAAATTTTTGGGATGTTACAACAAAGAGAATGATGGATTTGAGGTAGCACTAGATCTAGGTCAAACAGAATAATAATGGTAGAAATCTGAGGTAAAGCTGGGAGCCTGAGATAGATATTTGGGTGGAGATTTAGGTTGAGGTAGCAAATACCTTACAGTCACGTCACGTGGAGGTGGAGGTAGAGGCGTGGTTGAGGTCGTAGAGGCAGAGGTATGTAAGTTGTGGTTGATTGTCGACTGATCTTAGGTTTGATTTATGCAGCTCTTCTCTCAAAATCGTGCATTGGAAGGACTGAAGGAGTACTCTATGGCTGTGCGATTGAAGGTTGGAACTTCAGGAGGGAAAGTGAAAAATGAAATTCAAAATCATATGTGTCTCGTGTATAGTCTTACTAAAGCTAAAGGTTGAATATAAAATTGAAGACTAATTTAATTAAAATAACAAATAATGGTCAAATATTAAAAAAATATAGTCATTATAAATGGGACGAGATGGGACATCCCGATGGTGAGCTTGAGTCGTCCCATCCTTATTTTGGCCTTATCTCATAAAAGTCCCATCTCAATTATTTTTGGGCCGAGATAGAGCCATCCCAATATGATCGAGATGAGTACGGGCCAGTACGGATCAGTTGGGTCAGGTATAACTTAAGCACCCCTAAGCAGATCTGCAAGTGGGAAAGTTAGAGATAAAAAGAAATGGGTATAGAGACTAGAGAGTAGCATATTTAAAGTGGAAGGATACGAATAAGGTTTCAACAGCTTCAGCCTCTATAGTCTAGATTATGACATAAGGGAGAGGGAAAAAGAGCTTCAGCTTTCATCAAACGAGTGATGTGGTTATAAGAAAATAGTTGGAGAGGGATATGTAAATCTAGAGTAGATCTCTTTAGCAGTAGCTTTAGCCTTCATCTTCATATCACACATGAGGGAAATGGCAATTGCATTCTTGTGACTGGATAGGCTGAAAAAACATGAGGGAAAAAAACTTATGGGTTTAGGCTTGTAGTGTAGCTTTTTTTTAGACTATATTTCAGACTCAACTTAATAGACTTATTAATACACACACACACACACACACACACACACACATATTGGTAGGAAGGGTAGCCTAAAGCTCTACTTATAGCCCATCTCGCCTTTCTATTTTAGCTCATTTTTATTCCAACACACCCATTTTTGTTTTTAAGGGGGGTTCATGCCAACCCAAATTAAATAAATATGCACAGGTTTATAGGGTAACTCCGCCTATGTTTATAGCCGGTCCCAAGCCCGAGTAAAGGAGGAGGGTTGTGTTAGGCCATCAACAGCCAATGTAAAAATTTGTTGAATCTATCATGAACATGGACAATAGACGTTATAATGTTAATGCTAGGTCGTTGCCCGTAAGTAACGCGCTGCATGGCTCGAGTACAGTGATAAGTGAGTTAGAGCCGCTGCATCGGCGCCCGGATGTAGTGTTAAATGAGCAAGGGCTACCGCGTCATTCTGGACGCACGCGGCTAAAGAAGTTAGTCCATAAGAGCAAAATTAGATTTGGTACTTGGAATGTTGGGACATTAAATTGTAAATCTGTAGAGGTTGTAGGGGTTATGATTCAAAGGAAAATCAATATCCTTTGCTTGCAAGAAACAAAATGGCGTGGAGAAGGAGCTAAGGATATTCAAGGTTTCAAACTTTGGTATACAGGAAAAGTAAGTGCACGCAATGGAGTAGGCATCATTATAGATAATGAGTGGAAGAAGAACGTTGTAGAAGTTAGCAGAATTGGAGACAGAATTATTTCTTTAAAAATGATAATTGGACATGAGACTGTTAATATTGTTAGCGCTTATGCGCCGCAAGTCGGGACAGAAGCCAGTCTTAAGGAATTATTTTGGGAGGATCTGGAGGGGTTGATTCGACACATACCACAGAGTGAAAAGATTTTTATTGGAGGAGACTTTAATGGGCATGTCGGGAGGGAAGCTGGTCAGTATGCGAGGGTGCATGGTGGTTTTGGTTTTGGAGAGCAAAACAATGAAGGGCAAACTCTTCTTGATTTCTCATTGGCGTATGATTTTAAGATTGCCAACACTTGTTTCAAGAAGAGAGATGAGCATCTCATCACTTACAAAAGTGGAGCCTCAAGGTCGCAGATTGATTTTTTTTTGGTTAGGAACACAGATAGAAAACTTTGTAAAAATTGTAAGGTGATCCCTGGAGATGCTATAACGACACAACATAGGGTCCTAGTCCTTGATGTGTGTATTATGAGTAAAATCCAAAAACGTCGACAAGTAGTAACACCAAAGATTAGGTGGTGGCAATTAAAAGGTGAGAAGCAAGATATTTTCAAGCGAAATCTTTTGGATAAAGGAATTTGGGATTCTCAGGGAAGTGCTAACATCATATGGGAGGATATGGCTAAAAAGATACGGGAGGTTGCAAAAGTAGTTTTGGGAGAATCGAAAGGTTCTGGTCCGAGAGATAAGGAGTCTTGGTGGTGGAATAATAGTGTACAGGACAAAATCAAGTATAAGAAGAACTGTTTTAAAGCCATACATTTGTGTAACAATGAAGAAAATTGGAAGAGGTACCGTATGGCTAAGAAGGAAACTAAGAGAGCTGTGGGTGAAGCTCGTTCCAAAGCTTTTGAAGAATTTTATAAGAACCTTGAGACGAAGGAAGGAGAGCAAAATATTTATAAGATTGCCAAGAGTAGGGAAAGAAAATCAAGAGATCTAGAACAGGTAAGGTGTATTAAGGATGAAGAGGGAAGAATTTTAGTTACAGATGATGAAATTAAAAATAGATGGGAGACTTATTTTTCTAAACTTTTCAATGATGGAGAGGATTCATCTAGTAACTTGGAGGATTTAGTAACTGGTGAAGGAGAACAAAATTTGTCATTCTATCGAAAAATACGTGATAAGGAGGTAAAGGAAGCTCTTAAGAAAATGGCAAATGGTAGAGCTAACGGACCTGATTGTATATCTATCGAAGCGTGGAAATGTTTAGGTGAAGAAGGGGTGAGATGGTTAACTAAGTTATTTAATGTGATTTTACGGTCCAAGAAAATTCCTGATGAGTGGAGGAGAAGTACATTAATTCCTATTTATAAAAATAAAGGAGATATTCAGAATTGTACTAACTATAGAGGGATTAAACTCATGAGCCACACAATGAAATTGTGGGAGAAAGTAATTGAGCACAGGTTGAGATTGGAGACAAGTATTTTGAGAATCAATTTGGTTTTATGCCAGGTAGATCAACTACAGAGGCAATTTATCTACTAAGGGGATTAATGGAAAAGTATCGTTGTAAAGATAAAGATCTACACATGGTTTTTATTGATTTGGAAAAAGCTTATGACCGTATACCAAGAGAAGTGCTTTGGAAAGCGTTGGAAAAAAAGGGAGTACGGATTGCTTATATTAAAGCCATACAAGATATGTATGAGGGGGTAAAAACTAGTATAAGAACGCCTAGTGGTCAAACAAAGGATTTTCCTATAAAGATTGGACTACATCAGGGATCATCTCTGAGTCCTTATTTGTTCAACTTGATTTTAAATGTTTTGACGGAACATATTAAGAGGAAATCCCGAAATGTATGCTCTTCGCGGATGATATAGTTCTTATAGCAGAGACAAGAGAAGAGGTTAATTGCAAACTTGAGTTATGGAGGAGGACATTGGAGTCGAAAGGTTTTCGTCTGAGTAGAAGTAAGACGGAATATTTATATTGTAAATTTGGTAAAGGACTATTCGAAAATAATTTGGAAGTGAAATTGGGAGATCAAATTATACCTCAAGTGGAAAAGTTTAGATATTTGGGAGCCATTATTCAAAATGATGGCGAAATCAGTGGAGATATTTCACATAGAATTCAAGCTGGGTGGTTTAATTGGAGAAAAGCTAAAGGAGTTATTTGTGACCGTAAGGTGCCTAATAAACTTAAAGGAAAGTTTTATCGTACTGCTATCAGACCGGCAATGTTATATAGTAGTGAATGCTGGGCTCTAACGGGACAGCAAGAGCATAAAGTTGGAGTAGCAGAGATGAGAATGTACGATGGATGTGCGGACATACACGTAAAGATAAAATTCGAAATGAGCACATACGTGAAAAAGAGAGGGTGGCACCTATTGAGGAAAAAATGGTAGAAAATCGGTTGAGATGGTTTGGGCATGTACAAAGAAGACCAAGGGAGGCACCAGTGAGAAGAGTGGAACATATAACTTTGAGTCCGATTAAGAGAGGTAGAGGAAGGCCTAAGAGAACACTCTTGGAAGTTGTTGAACGTGATCTCTTAATTAATAATATTTCTAAAAGCTTAATAAATGATAGAGTACAATGGCGTCTTGCAATCCATGTAGCCGACCCCACCTAGTGGGATAAAGGCTTGTTGTTGTTGTTGTTGTTGCACAGGTTATAGGGTCACAGGTTACTTGTTCACCCCTAGGAAAAATGATAACATAGTTTTATAAAATATTCTACACTTTTAAAATGATTATCATGATAGAAAAGGTTTAATTATAGTAGAAAAGAATTAAATTATATAAATAAGCACTACAATGATAAAAAGAATTAAACTCCTTGAATTGTCATTTCCAAATTTGAGATTCCAAGCATTTATAAAATAAAAACAAGTATGAAGGAGGCCTATGCAATCTTATTTAAAATTGAAAATAGGATGTCAAAATAAAATAGGAAAAATAGAAATAGTTTTGCATTTTAAAATTATATAACCACCTAGCAACCTTTCCAAATAATGCAAGACAATTTTTGTTACTACTTATACCTATCTACAACCATGGTTGGGTTATAGAGCACCAACACAATTTATATCAATAAAACTAATATAAAAGCATATAATATTTGACCTAGGTTTGCACAATACATCATCTCTCAGATAAATTTCAATCTCCCACATGCCACTAAGCCAAAATCTCATTTTTTTTCAACCTTATGCTCCGAACTAGTACAAATAGTAAACCAACAACCAAAGTAGACAAATCAATCATTTAAAAAACAAACCAATTATATAGTCCTATAATCTTGTCATTTCAAACCATCTAAAATAAATCAGTCTTCAGGGTTATAGTCATTAAAATTGTACCAAAAGCATAAATAGTTCAAAAGGCATGATCACATCATTACATTCATACAATTGTCAATAAATGAAGAGCCTTGGTATTGGCAATATAGCATCATTAAAATCTTAAAACAAGATACCTAAAAGAGGTAATAGATCTACACCACTAAGCCTCAGGAACTCCTCCATGTGCCATACTTGGCTTCTCTCTTGAAAATTGTTAACCATATAATGAGACTCAAAATTCTTAGTAACCAATTATGATGATATATACCAATAATTATAAGTGTATTTATTAAGTGGAAAAACAACAATTACATAATTCAAATAGAAATACAAAAACTATTGTAATGCATGACAAACAATCATTTTTATCTCCTTTATTAACTCAAGCTAAAGTCTTACTCCATGCGAGATTATCTGGCAAAAAATAGATGAACCTGAACCTTTACAAGACCTATTGGGCCTCCAATAGGGGGTACATGGCACAAACATACAACAACAATAAGTCTCCCAAAATTGACCACAAGAGTAATCAATTACATATCAACAATGTAAAAATATACAACATTCATTCTTCACAATTTTTTCACAATGATATTGCAACATGACATTACACTTGGCAAAAACACTTCAAAATGCATATTCACAATTCCACAAATTTCCATAAACATAACAAAATAATTTCTCTACATTAATTCATAAATTTACTCAAATAATTACACAAATAACAATAGACAACACTAATCATAAATTAAACCATGGTATCTATAAATATTAGTTTCAATTATTGCAACCAATAAAAACAACTCTAATCATAGAGTTAGAGAGTATAATATAATTTTTAATCTCATAATTAATACTAATCTAGGGTTAGTATCCTTAGGTAAAATTCTAACTTCTATTTTAATCATCAATAAACACCAATATGCTAAAATCAACCTTCAAACTATTTTCTATTATCAAATTTTTCTTTTTATTTTAATTTTGCACCCAAAAATACTCAAAAAATTTCAAACTTGGTCTTAAGTCTAGAATCATCATTTTATAGCCATAGTAATATGTTCATTATCTTAAATAATAATCTAAATATTAACAAATCAACTTATATTTTAATATTAAGTTAAAATCTATTTGTAAGAGTCTAGGGTTTTACTCATAAACTTCAAATTCAAACTCCATCAACAAAATAATTCTCTAGAACATTTATTATACTAACAACAATCTCAATAACTATATTTATTCCTCATAAATTTGTCTTAGGATACTTTATCAGAAACTACGAGAAGAAGATAGTTAGAAAAAATATTTAGGATACTTACATAATCTTAGAATGCTTAAAATAACTATTATAGTATCTTATTATGGAACCCCAATCTTAAAAGCTCTCACCTTTATTTCTCACATTGCACACAGGGAAAGATGAAGGAGAAGAAATGAGCTTAGGTGTGCATAAGAAAGAAAAGGAATGGGGGAAAAGAAAAGGAACAATGGGTATTAATGGGACTAAGGGCCTCTCCATTTTCCCCCTCATTTCCCCTACACACTTCTCAATCCTTACCATTGATATTATTTTATTAAATGATTTTTTAATTATAAAA